>NW_023331231.1:0-43339 GCF_011100685.1 Canis lupus familiaris | reverse complement strand
TTTAAAATGGAGTTAAAAATTCTGGAGTTGAAAAGTACAATAGTTGAAATGAAAAAATCTATATAAGAAGAGGGTTCTAGCATTGGATTTGTCAAGAGGAAAACTAATCCATGAACATAAAGACAAATCATTTGAAATGATCAGTCAAGGTTTATGGATGAGCCAAAGATGATCTTTGCATAGCAGACCTCTGTTTATTTTTTCACAGCAGGCAGAGACCTTGAACTCAAAAAACCACTGTTACCAACCTCAAATTTTTACACACTGAATTGATTTAAACATAGCCCAGATTGGTAGAGGTTAAGCCATTTATAGCTTAGCCATATCTTCTGTGCATATCCTGTGAATCACCACCTGAATCTACTAACAGTAGATAAGATAAATCATGAATATTAGTGTCTCTAAGATCCTGTCATCCATTCATAATTCCCTGGCTCAGAGACTCCATATCCCGATGCGAGACATCATCTCCCTAAGTAAGCCCTTCTTCAATCCCTCTCCTCTGGGGAGTTTCTTTTCTATCCTAGCTTTCTGGGTGGTGGCCCTATACTGTTGCCACTGAAAGATATCCTGTGAGGGACCTCTCCATTCAATTAAGCTGTGAGCGTGCCATCCAAATAAGTCTGTTGTGATTATATAATTATACATTATCAGCCCTATGCTGAAGTCCCTTGATCTCAGTACAACTGCCCAACACACATCCATGGGTCAGTGGAGATAATCCTACCAGAACGGGGCCTCCTCTGAGAAGGGAGTGTGTGCATAAATCTTAGGGGTCCTAGCACTAGCAGAGGCCCCAGGACTGGCCCCTTCCTTCCTGGAGACACCCTGTGCATTCCTGGCTGAGCCACCAGATGGGTCTCTATAAAGTGGTTTCCCAGAATTACAGTTCAATACAACTAGAGCTTGGGAGTAGGACAGGTATTGCCTTAGTCAGACAATAGAATTGTTTGATCATCATCCTCACACATGACTGGACAGAGTGTTTCTACCCTAACTGTACCATAGAATCATTGGAGGAGATTTTTTTTAAATGATGTATCAGTTTCAACCAGGGATGTGCTCATTTACTTGGTCTCTAGCCCATGGTTTTAGGATTTTGCTAGTTTGGCAAGAGTACAGGTCAGCTCAGGACTCCTTGGAGTATTTCCCCTTGATGTTTAAGTTCAGTACTGGTTTTGGTTGAGGGAAAACATTTCCAAGGCTTGGGGCCGCAGCACGGGAATCCCTAGGGAAATCGCCTCTGTGAGAATGTGTATTTCACTGGGAAAGTACTTTGCACTAATTATTTAAACAAAACAAAACAGCTTAAGTGATGCCTGATAGGGCTCCAGTAGGATAAATACCTAAACCTATTTTCTGGTCTGTGGGGGTGGGGTGGTGAACAGCCATGGTGCTATCTGAGGTGACTGGAGGATGCATAACTCAGGAATTACCTTAATAATAATATATAGACTGTGGTCACAAAATAAACTCTTTCTCCTACTCTTAGCTCAATTCAGAAGTTTGGAGGCAAAATGCAAAGAGATTTCTGGAGACTGAGAGAGAAAAGCTGCCTCTCTGGCACCGGGTTGCTTCCAGTAGCAGAGACCTAGGCTGAGGGCCACCAGAAATCTTTACTGGGTATCTTTGATAGTGCCTGTCTGACCCCGTATGACCAGGGCCATGACCTTCTGAGAAACCTGGCAAGTGGGGCTGAAGGTCACCATTGTGCCCGCCAGGGCCTTAAGGCAGACAGACCATGGTGATGGGAAGTTGGACTAAGTGGAGCTGAGTTGTATGGAAGGGGCCTTTGGAGAAAGGGGAGACTCAGAGTCCTGATGAGTCTCTAACCCACATGCCCGGAAGTACAGACGGGATCTACAAAGAGAACACTAGAATACCAACATTTAGCTTCTTTAGCAAGAGGTTTTATTTTTCAAATATTTTTCGGTGTTGATCTATAGTAAAAGTTAAAACTTCTTTAAAAAATTTTACTTTTAATATTACCAGATCATTTCACATTCCTATTTTTGCCACATTTTTTCAAAAACTAAAGGATCAAAGGTTATCCTCTGCATAAGTGCTAAAAAGTGCTTTATTTTTTTAAAAGTTTTATTTCTAAGTAATCCCCACACCCAAGGTGGGGCTCGAAGCCACAACCCTGAGACAAAGAATCGCATGCACCACCACCGGAGCCAGCCAGGCACCCCAACAGTTAGATCTTACTTATTTTTAATTAATTTATTTTTGTGGAGTTCAATTTGCCAACTAAGCATAACACCCAGTGCTCAACCCATCAAGTGCCCCCCTCAGTGCCCGTCACCCAGTCATCCTGTCACCGCCCGCCTACCTCCCTTTTCACCACCCCTTGTTCGTTTCCCAGAGTTAGGAGTCTCTCATGTTCTGTCTCCCTCTCTGATATTTCCCACTCATTTTCTCTTTCCCCTTTATTTCCTTTCACTATCTTTTATATTCCCCAAATGAATGAGACCATATAATGTTTGTCCTTCTCTGATTGACTCACTTCACTCAGCATCATACCCTCCAGTTCCATCCACGTCGAAGCAAATGGTGGTTAATTGTCATTTCTAATGGCTGAGGAATATTCCATTTTTTTTTTAAGATTTTATTTATTTATTCATGATAGTCACACAGAGAGAGACAGAGAGGCAGAGACACAGGCAGAGGGAGAAGCAGGCTCGATGCACCGGGAGCCCGACATGGGATTCGATCCGGGTCTCCAGGATTGCGCCCCGGGCCAAAGGCAGGCGCCAAACGCTGCGCCACCCAGGGATCCCAGAATATTCCATTGTATCCAGAGACCACATCTTTATCCATTCATCTTTCGGTGGACACCGAGGCTCCTTTCACAGTTTGGATCTTGTGGACATTGCTGCTAGAAACATCGGGGTGCAGGTGTCCCGGGGTTTCCCTGCATCTGTATCTTTGGGGTAAATCCCCAGCAGGGCAATTACTGGGTCATAGGGCAGATCCATTGTTAAATCTTTGAGGACCCTCCACACAGTTTCCCAGAGTGGCTGCACCAGGTCACATTCCCACCAACAGTGCAGGAGGGTTCCCCTTTCTGCACATCCTGTCCAACATTTGTTGTTTCCTGTCTGGCCAATGTTGCCCATTCTCACCGCTGTGAGGTGGGATCTCGTTGTGGTTTTGATCTGTATTTCCCTGATGGAAATACAGTGATGCGGAGCATTTTCTCATGGGCTTGTTGGCCACGTCTACGTCTTGCTCTGTGCCATTTCGGTTCGTGTCTTTTGCCCATTTCCAGATTGGATTGTTGGTTTCTCTGCTGTTGAGTTGAATAGGTTCTTTAGAGATCTTGGATGCTGTCCCTTTATCCGACGGGTCATTTGTACAACGGTTCTCCCATTCTGGAGATTGTCTGTTGGTTTTGTTGAGTGTCTCTTTGGCTGTGCGGACGCTTCTCATCCTGGTGAAGTCCCAATAGTTCATCTCTGCTTTTGTTTCTCTTGCCTTCATGGGTGTATCTTGCAAGAAGTTGCTGTGGCCAAGTTCGGGAAGGGCATTGCCTGTGTTCTCCCCCAGGGTTTTGATGGAATCTCGTCTCACATTTACATCTTTCATCCATTCTGAGTTTATCTTTGTGTCTGGTGTGAGACAGTGGTCCAGTTTCCCTCCTCCGCATGTGGCTGTCCAGTATTCCCCTGACATTTATGGAAGAGACTTGTCTTTTTTCCAGTGGATGGTCTCTCCTGCTTGGTCAAATATATGGTCTTGACCGTCGAGTTGAGGGTCCACTTCTGGATTCCTCTTCTGTTCCATTGATGGATGTGTCTGTAGTTCTGCCTGTACCACACTGTCTTGGTGAGCACAGCTTGGCAGCGCAACCTGAAATCCGGCATTGTGCTGCCCCCCGCTCTGGTTTTCTTGGCTACTATTCCCGTGGCCATTCGGGGTCCTTTCTGATTCCACACAAATCTTCAGATGATCTGTTCCAGCTCTCTGAAGAGAGTCCGTGGTATTTTTGATAGGGATTGCATTCATTGTGTAAATTGCCCTGGGTCACATTGACATTTTCCCAATATTGATTCTTCGGATCCATGAGCATGGAATATTTTTCCATCTCTTTGTGTCTTCCTCAGTCTCTTTCAGACATGTTCTGTCGTTTTTCGGGTAGAGATCCTTTACCTCTTTGGTTAGGTTTATTCCTAGGTAGTGCATGCTTTTGGGTGCCATCGTAAATGGGGTTGACTCCTTAATTTCTCTTTCTTCAGTCTCATCGTTAGCGTCTAGAAAGCCACTGATTTCTGGGCATTGATTTTGTACCCTGCCACACTGCCGAATTTGCTGTATGAGTTCTAGCAGTCTTGGGGTGGAGTCTTTTGGGTTTTCTAGGTGTACGGTATCATGTCATCTGCAAAGAAGGAGAGTTTGACTTCTTCTAGGCCAATTTGAATGCCTTCTATTTCTTTTTGTTGCCTGATTCCTGAAGCTACGACGTCTAGTGTTATGTTGAATAGCAGTGGTGAGAGTGGACATCCCTGTCTCGTTCCTGATCTTCTTCGGGGAAAGGCTCCCAGCGTTTGCCCCTTGGGAATGATAATTTGCTGTGGGCTTTTCGTAGATGGCTTTGAAGATGCTGAGGAACGTTCCCTCTATCCCTATACTCTGAAGCATTTGGATCAGGAGTGGATGCCGTATTTTGTCAAATGCTTTCTCTGCGTCTTGAGAGGATCATCTGGTTCTTGTTTTTTCTCTTGCAGATCTGATCAGTCACACGGAGTGTTTGCCGAGTGTTGAACCAGCCTTGCGTCCCGGGGTAAAGGCCACCTGGTCACAGTGAGTAACTTCTCAATTTACCGTTGGATCCTATTGGCTCGTATCTTGTTGAGAATGTTTGCATCCATGTTCATCGGGGACATTGGTCTATAATTCTCCTTTTTGATGGGGTCTTTGTCCGGTTTTGGACTTAAGGTGATGCTGGCCTCATAGAACGAGTTTGGAAGTATTCCATCTCTTTCTGTCTTTCAGAACAGCTTTAGTAGAATAGGTACGGTTTCTTCTTTCAATGTTTGATAGCATTCCCCTGGGAAGCCATCTGGCCCTGGACTTTTGTGTCTTGGGAGGTTTGATGATGACTGTTTCAATTTCCTCCCGGGTTATCGGCCTGTTCCGGTTTTCTATTTCTTTCTGTTCCAGTTTTGGTAGTTTGTGGTTTTCCAGAAATGTGTCCATTTCTTCTAGATTGCCTAATTTATTGGCGTATAGCTGCTCATAATAAGTTTTTAAAATCGTTTGTATTTCCTTAGTGCTGGTGGTGATCTCTTTTCTCATTCATGATTTTATTGAGTCCTTTATGCTTTTTTCTAGAGTCACCAGTAGCTTTATAATAGTGCTTCTGTATTGGCTTTCTGACATTGAATTGTAATCCAGATTTTGTAACTCTGTGGGAGAGAGGACTGTTTCTGATTCTTTCTTTTGAGGTGAATTGTTCCTTCTAGTCATTTTGCTCAGTGTGGAGTGGACAAAAACAAGTTATACTGGAAAAAGGAGCAAAAGAGAAAAAAAAGAAGAAAAAAAAGAATAAAAAAAGGGGGTTGGGAAACAACAGAAACAAACAGAAAAGAAAAAACAAGGGGGAGTATCCTCTGATTCTATATACTGTAAATCCCTCAACTTCCCCTAGAAGTTTCCAGTGCTGCTTGGTCAATAACTTGGTTTCCCCTGTCCTTCCAGCTGGTCTTCTGGGGTAGGGGCCTGCTGTGCTGATTCTCAGGTGTGTGCTGCTGGGGGAGCTGCCCCGCCCCCTGCCAGGTGCCTGGCTTAGTGGGTCTGTTTATCCAGTGAGGCCCCTGCCCAGTCCCAGGCACAGGGTGACACGAGGAGGAACAGCCACACTGGTGGCGGCCAGCTGTTCAGCCCTGGAGTCAGCTCCCGCAGTAACTACCGCAGCTCCAGGCCACAGGGGCCTGGATGCTCTGGGGGTGGGGGGCGCCGATCGCCCAGCTCGGGGCCGCCCAGTGGTAGGAGCGTCCTTGCTTTCCTGTACCCTCCTGGCCTCTGCCTGTCCTGGGGGGAGCGCCGATCTTGGGCTGTGTCCCCCAGTGCCCTGGGCTCCGGGGCCTGTGACACTGAATGGACCTAAAGTACCACGATGTATAATTTAAAAGCATCAGAGTAAATTTTCTGCCGTTAACTTATCTTTTATTACAAATAAAATTCATAAGCCATTATAGAGGTTAAAGAAAAACAAAATATGGAAACAGCACAATGACGGGGAGGGAAGCCTCCATTGGGCTGCAGCCATCACGAGCCCCGCGGTAGGAGCTGGGGTGGCTCCTGAGGTGGTTCAGGGGGTTGTTCAGGGGTCGAAGCCAGTTGCTCCAGAGGCAGGTGGCGGCCCTGGCACTTTGGGGACCCTGACTGCAGGCGCCAGGGCCTACTCCTCCACCGGGTGGCCAAGGGTGCAGGTGGCTCCTCATCAGGGTGGGGAATCATAGGTGCCAAAACCATGTGCATTGACTTGGACTCAGTAGCCAGCATCTCAGCTTGGGCCAAGCCCTCACCTCCAGCAGCCGGGACCGGCTCGGTCACCTCAGGCCCTGAAGGTGCCACAGGCCCCACAGTCGGAGCTGGGGTGGGCTCCTGAGGTGGGTTAGGGTGTTGCTCCGGGGCCGAAGCTGTAGCCCCAAGAAGACAAAGTATCATCACCAGGACGGACTTTCCACGTCCCTCCCAAATCAAGGACACTCTTCCCACTGCTCAACTTGTGTGAGTACAAGAGCCCTGGGAGGTCTCCCCAGACTGAAGCCCGTGGGAATGGGGTGTGAGCCTACCCACTGCTCCCGGCCCAGCTGCATGGAGGTTGGGTCTGTGTGGCCCACCCTGTCCCAAGCTTGGCCACCCCCAGTCCTCCTCATCCTCATCGTCTAATTCCACGAGCTCCAGGTAGCTGAATCGTTCCAGGTAACGCTGGGCCCAGTTTTCCAGGTCTGAGCCTGGCATGTTGAGCCCCATGAATGCCAGAAGCTTCCTCAGGAAGAGAAATTCTGGTGGCTGATGAAAATCCTCCTGATAGTCCAGCCAGATGTCCAGGATGCAGGAGATGGCCCTGGGGAGGGACAGGTGGGCAGAGGCATCAGAAGACAGGGCTCCCTCACACCAAGGTGTCCCGGGGAAGCCCTGCAGGAATGGGGCCCCAGGCCTTCCGCTCAGGGCTGTCGGAGGCCAGTGCTGCTCCTTGTCCACCTGCCACCTGGTGGTCCTGCCTGCCACAGGCCTGCTCACTGAGGAGGGGCTGGCACGAAGCCTCTGTGCATGGGAGCCCATGACTAGTGGTGTGACCATCACTGTCTTCCCTGGGGAAGCATGACTCCCTCCTCAGCCTGGCTCCCTGCCCACTTGCCCCTTGAATCCACTGGCAGGCATCCGGGGAAGGGGGGTGTCTGGCCTTTCATTGCCCTCACTGCACACACTGTCGCTCTGGGAATGTCCGAGTGGGGAGGGTTTGGGCTCTGTGTCTTGCCAGGCCTTGCCAGGAGCTGCCCGGTACTGCCGCCTTCCCTCCTGTGGCTCAGCGCTGCCTCACTCACGAGGGGCCCCCAGGGGTTGTCCTTCCACTGACTCTAATCTCCCAAAGGGCAGGGGCCGTCTGGTCCGTGAGCACTCACTGGCTCTCCTGAGCACCTGCTGTGCACCTGGTCCAGGTGCCACCAGCTTGGTGAGTGCGATGCTCCCCACACCCTCTGCTCTGGGTCCCAGGAGGGGAGTAGACAGAGGGCTTTGAAAGGGGCAGGCATGGAGAAGGACTTCATTAGGGCTCCCCAGTGCTCTCCCACAAAGCCCGCACACCCATCCACAGCTCTCTTTTCCTCTTTTCTCAAAGGACCCATTAGACCTTTACCCTGTCACAGGAATTGCAGATGTGTGGGGGTGAGGGTCCAGCAGCCCCTCCAGGCCACAGCCCCTCGCTGCCCTCTTGGAGAGGAAGGCCCTCCTGCATGAGCCAGAGCTCACTCACACTTTGCACTGCTCCACGGATCCCACGATGTCATCATTCAGATATTTGTTGCATCCATATCTAGAGGAGGGCAGGGGGGCATCACATGAAAGTTCCTGTGGACCCGACCTCTCCTCATAGCTGCTGTCACCCTCTGACCCTTGACTAGCCTGGAGCCCTGGGGGGCCATCCGCTCTGTGCGTGGGGCCACAGGCAGCCCCTGGAGAAGCGCCTGCACCTGCTGGGTCCTCCTGAATGCTTGAGGAATGAAAGGGCTCCGGCCAGGCCCATGGCCGACATCCGAGTGGGCCAGGGTGCCCCGGTGTCCCCGCGGTCCCCTACTCCGGTTGCCCCAGGACACAGACCCCCAGATGGACTCTCAAAACCTCCCTTTCCATGGGAAAACAGGCCAGCTCAACCCTGGTGACGGTGGGGACGCGGCACAGGCTTTGTCATGGGGAGAGAACGATGACTGCTGAGCACAATCACAGCCCCTCTAGCCGACCTGCCACAGGCCAGGCCCGGGGGACTGCCCTACGGGACCCCACTAGGCCCCGTGTGACTCTGCTCCAGTCGGAGGAGCAGCCCCAGGGGCCGGGAAGTTCAGGAACATTCCCAAGACTCCCAACCAGTAGGTGGCCCATCCCCCTGGGCTGTGGAGGGTCAGGGTGCTCACTTTGCAAACAGCAGTCCAGGATCTCTTCGGTGGTGCCAAATTCAGGATACGTTTCCATAAATTGAACAATGGAAAGGTCGTCCAAGCACAGCAAGGCGGGCACCAGTTCTTCTAACCTGCTGCTCCAGCAGCTCCCTCCGGCTAGGGGTGGTCGGGAAGATCCGATTCCTTCTCAGGGCTGAGGCCCTTTCAGCCTGAGGTGGGACAGAGGGGACGTGCAGCCTGCACTGTAGCCTCCAGACCACCTGGGAGTTGGAGCGCAGACCAAAGCCCGAGCTCTCAGTGGCTACGGGGGGCGGGGGGGGGGGGGCGGCAGGAGTGCCCACAGCAGGAACAACGGGGCTTGATGCCTGCGGCTCAGTCACTAGGCATCTGACTCTGGGTTGTGGCTCAGGTCATGGTCTCAGCATCCTGAGATCCCCGCCCCTGGCAAGCTCTGCGCTTGGGGCAGAGTGTGCTTGAGGAGCCTGTGTCCTCCCTCTTCTGCTCCCTGCTTCTCTGCCTGTCTCTTAAACAGACAAACTATCCAATAAAGAATAATCTTAGAGGATAAATTTTCAAAAAAATTTGATCAATACAAGGACCTAGTGGGGAAAGATTAGTGTCCCAGGGCCGCTTGTCAGCTGAGTTTTGGCAGCACCTCCCTGCATTAATGGCTTCACCCCATGTCAATCCCAAATCTTAAAACTTCTCTGTCATATTTTTAAAAATGTTTTATTTATTTATTCATGAGAGACACACACAGAGAGAGGCAAAGACACAGGGAGAGGGAGAAGCAGGCTCCACACAGGGAGCCCGATGTGGGACTCAATCCCGGGACCCAGGGATCACGACCTGAGCCAAAGGGCAGTGGCTCAACTGCTCAGCCACCCAGGCATCCTATCTGCCATATTTTTT
This sequence comes from Canis lupus familiaris, assembly GCF_011100685.1. NCBI lineage: Eukaryota > Metazoa > Chordata > Mammalia > Carnivora > Canidae > Canis > Canis lupus. The sequence continues at coordinate 33,803 of NW_023331231.1, read as the reverse complement.
AAAGTAAATTATTAGAGAAGGGATGAGCTTGGATATAGGGCAGACAAAGCTGTACAAAATAAAAGAGAACTTTTGAAAATACACCAAGGTAAGTTCTTCTCACATCCAACTAAATGTTTTGATATTTTACATGTCTCCTCCCACTACATCTTTATAAAAGCAAGCAACATTGATAATCCTTCATCTCAATTGTAAATTGACTCCCCGTCGAAGCATTTTCAAAAAATACAAGAACTTTCATAGTGGTGACATAGAATATCAAATGTCAAGTTGAATTTGAACACTATGTGCCTCATAAGTGGAACTTCACAACAATATTCTAGGCTTGATTATTTATTAAGAGAACTTAGGGATCCCATATAAGGCTAATGTTCTGGTCATTGCCCTACAAGTCATCACTACACTAATGTCCCTTTTTGCTCCAAAGTACATTTCAGTGTGTGTGTGTGTGTGTGCATGCATATGTGTGAATGTATGGTTAATATATAATTTTAAAAATCCAGTCAACCCTTAATTTACTCTTCATGATGATGTTAAAATGAAAGGAATGTGGTCTGTTCTTGACTCTTTCAATGTGTTTGCTATTTCATAGTTCCTAACACATTAATTGTACTGAAATGAGCTTCCCACATTACTTAAGAGGGCGAATATTTGGATCCAGATTACCTTAAAAATTTGCAAAATTTATAAAGGATATATAAAGCTTGTTAAAATAATTTGTAATTATTATATTTCATAAAAATACAAATTCCAAAATAATAAAATAGGCTTGAAACTAGAAAATAGTAAAGAAACTTTTGTCTGCCTTGATACTTATAGAGAACATCAAGCCTGATATTGCTAGGACTAATAAAACAGCTGGATCACCCAGCTGACTATTCCCTTTGAAAGGTTATCCTGACTTTGGAATGGCATGAGTCAGACTCTAAAGGAGAAGTGGTTCTGAGGACGTTCAGATATGAGCACCAAGAAGGTAATGAGCCTGGAAATCCTCTGATACACAGAAAAGTAATAAGAATTGGGGAAATTTTTAAATGAAAAAATTATGTGTATCCAACCTGAAACTATTTAAAAAAGCTACCATCTAAAGAAAATTTATAAAGAGCCTCATTCAGTTTATGAAACAAAAATAGAAATGATGGCAGGGATTTTATGAGAAAGCACATTCTAATCAATCTAAGAAATAACATTCTAACAGCAATATTTTATTTTTGGAGTTAGTAGTTTATTATCCCCAAATCAGATGAAGTTAGTGGAGTTGGCTTTCAGTGAATTTGTGCTCTTGGTGAGATGCTGGACTCAGAGAAGTATTGAGGTTCCTTCCATTTCTAGGGTTTCTTTTTTAAGTACTGATACCACAAAAAGTGTTAATGAATTTCCATAATTCTCTCTAACTTTCAAATAAAGAACATATCAGGCTACATGATACCTACTTACCATTAATATTTTATATGTGTTTATATGGTATATTAATACCATTAATATTTTTTTTATTAAGATTACAGACCAGAATGTCATCTATCTCTATGTATGGAGATATAAAGATACATTCATATACTATATCTATCTATAGACCAGTATATGTCATCTATCTCTATCTATAGATAGATATGGTATGCAGCTATATCTATATCTACATATCTATATCTCCATACATAGAGATAGATGACATATTCTTTTTTTTTTTTTTTTTTTAAACTTTTTTTTTTTTTAATTTTATTTTATTTTATTTATGATAAGCACACAGTGAGAGAGAGAGAGAGGCAGAGACACAGGCAGAGGGAGAAGCAGGCTCCATGCACTGGGAGCCTGATGTGGGATTCGATCCCGGGACTCCAGGATCGCGCCCTGGGCCAAAGGCAGGCGCCAAACCGCTGCGCCACCCAGGGATCCCCTTTTTTTTTTTTTTAAATGGCATATTCCAGTCTATATCCTTAATGCCAGAAAAGCAGGATTAATTTATTCAGATAATTTTTTTGACTTTGGCAGACAATAAAGAATGACCTTAAAAAACATTAAATAAAAAAAAATTAAATATCTCAAAAATATAATAGAGAAAAATAAAAATGGCTCATTATTCCACTTCCCAGAGATAACCACTATTAATATGTTGGTTCATATTCTTTTCCCTCTTTCTGTTGATACAGACTAGTCAAAATATATTAGTGTCTTTTCACACACATGGAACAATACTATTAATACTAAAACTTTATGTTTTCAAAGTATTTCTTGCCTCTACTTCCACATAGATTGATCTTCTTCTTTTGAGTGACTCTGTTGTATTCTATTCAATGAACCTAAGTTTATTTAACCGATATCCCAGTTGAATAAGGGGCTTGTTTTGAGACCTTAACTATTATAAATGATGCTGCATAATATTTATAACAATATTATCTTCATTACAAAGACTAATAAACATCTCTCAAGTACTTATGAGGTGCCAAACACTTTCTTACACACTTTATAGACATCATTTCATTTAATTCTCAAAGGACAGTGAAATCTAGACATGCTATGTAACTTGCCTAAGCTCACATATCTAGAAAGTAATGCCATTAGAAACGACAAACACTCACCATTTGCTTCGACGTGGATGGACCTGGAGGGTATTATGCTGAGTGAAATAAGTCAGTGAAGGACAAACATCATATGGTCTCATTCATTTGGGGAATATAAAAAAATGGTGAAAGGGAATAAAGGGGAAAGGAGAGAAAATGAGTGGGAAATATCAGAGAGGGAGACAGAACATGAGAGACTCCTAACTCTGGAAAGGAACAAGGGAAAGTGGAAGGGGAGGTGGGTAGGGGGGATGGGGTGATGGGCACTGAGGGGGGCACTTGATGGGAGGAGCACCTGGTGTCATACTATATGTTGGCAAATCAAACTCCATTAAAATATATATATATATTTAAAAAAAGAAAGTAATGAAGTGGTAATTGCAACTCAGGTCTGTCTGATTCTAGAGCTAAAGCTCAACACTCACTCAGCAAATATTTCTGTGCATACATTTTTGTATGACTCGTGTTAGTACACACATGGTACATTTATAAACATAGTATCGCTGAGTCAAAGGTTATGCAATATTTGAACTTCAAGATGTATTTTCAAATTAATTTTCAAAAAGTTTTACCAATTAGCACTCATTATTGCAGAAAATCAGAGCACTACTTTCTCCATACTCTTGCCAGCATTGTGTAGTATTTATCTTCCCCCCCATATGATAGACAAAATAATTAGTGTTATTAGTGTTGTTTCAATTTTCATTTCTTTAATAATTTACTGTTTTAGTAATAAAATGTATATATTTAAATATCATTCTTGTCATCAGCTGTTGCATTATACCTCATATGCCCATCATCTCTGTTTTGGAGAAGTGGCATAAAATTCTCAAGAAAGTTTTTTTTTTGTGCGTTTGTTTATGTGTGTGTGTGTGTGTGTGTGTGTGTGTGTGTGTGCATGCAGTACATTATTCATTCTCTGTATCACCACATATATCCAAATTCCTTGTTTTTTGTTTTTTTTGTTTTTTGTTTTTCTGTTCTTTGGAATTTGTTTCTGGGTTAAGCACAGTCAGTTGCCATGCTGCCAGCAAGTTGCCATTATTCAATTCAACAATCAGTTAAGGTTTCTTTTTTTTTTTTAAGAATTTTATTTATTCATGAGAGACAGAGAGAGAGAGAGAGAGAGAGAGGCAGAGACACAGGCAGAGAGAGAAGCAGGCTCCCTCAGGGAGCCCAACCCGGAACTTGATCCCGGGACTCAATCCCAGGACCCCAGAATCACCCCCTGGTCCAAAGGCAGCCGCCCAACCGCTGAGCCACCCAGGGATCCCTCAGTTAAGGTTTCAGGACTTGGGCAAGGTAACTGACTAGAGAGTAGGAACACACCATTTAAAGTTGCTTTTTTTCTCATAAAAATGATGGCAGTTATGGAAAGAGAGAAGAAAAACTTTTGAAAACTAACGTGATATGAATTAATACATGTATACACACATGCATATGTACATGTTCTTTTAAAAGAGCGAAGAGTTCAAGGGAAAAATAACATTAAAAGAAGAGCTGTTCAAAAATTTTCTTAAATTTTAAAAGTCCTTCAGAAAATAAAAAGTGATTAAAGAATTTGAGGTCAAGAATTCTTAGAAATTAAGAAATCAACTCACCATTTACATTTCTTTTTTTTAAATAGATTTTCTTGAACAAATCTTTATTCACTTGCTGTGTGCCCTTTTTTATAATAAATTTATTTTTTATTGGTGTTCAATTTACCAACATACAGACCATTTACATTTCTTTTAGAGTCCCTCTATAGGAGCACCTGAGTGGCTCATGGATGACCATCTGCTTTTGGCTCGGGTCGTGATCCTGTGATCCCAGGGCCTGGGATTGAGTTCTGGATGGGCCTCCCCATAGGGAGCCTGCTTCTTCCTCTGCCTGTGTCTCTGCCTCTCTCTCTGTGTCTCATGAATAAATAAACGAAGTCTTTAAAAAAATAAAAAAAATAAATTCCCTCTATACACTCCAGCAAGTGTATATCGCATTGCAGAAAAATGCACCAGAGTCCAAATGCTACCAAGTCTAGGAAGCAGTCAGGGTTAACATTTATTCCAAGTGGAAAAACATGGCACTCAGCTACATCTAATGGCATGAAGATCAACTAAGGCACACAAAAGTACTTGTTTTTTGTAATATATTCAAAGGTACAGCCATTTGCTTTGCTTAGCATTCTCAAGACGATAGTTTTGTCAATGGTGATAAGAGTAAGTATGATTATGTTATAGAATTATCATCAATAAAAACAAAAGTGTCATAAATGGTATCCTTAAACTTGGAACCAATTAGCAGCACCTATAATCATTCTCCTTAATTATTCTCATTTTCTTAGAGGAGAAGAGAGGAGAACTTAATGTGTATCAGGTTAAGTGTTTCCTCCCTAAAGTTAAATACTTTTTTCTATAATAATCTCTAATGAATGCATGTTTGATATTTTATACTTCTTTTCTTTTGCATGAGCAGACCTACTGACGTTTTCCACCTTGTTCAAGCAAAAATGAAAAAGAATGCTAAGTAATTACAATGTGAAACTAGCCTATTTCTTTTTCTGAGTGTTACTTGGAAGAATGCATCTTGCTACAAAGCCAGTATTTTTTCTTCAATTAATATAAATAAGAAATGAGACAGATTAAGGGATTGGGTATGTGATTTATCTCTGGTCTGTAATTTGTTTAAAAAGCAACTCCTATTTCTTTTCTTTTTTTTTTTTTTTTTTTTTTTTTTTTTTTTTAAATTTTTTTTTTTTTTTTTTATTTGTGATAGTCACAGAGAGAGAGAGAGAGGCAGAGACACAGGCAGAGGGAGAAGCAGGCTCCATGCACCGGGAGCCCGACGTGGGATTCGATCCCGGGTCTCCAGGATCGCGCCCTGGGCCAAAGGCAGGCGCCAAACCGCTGCGCCACCCAGGGATCCCTCCTATTTCTTTTCTAACCTGTTCATTTCTCTCCTCTATGCAGCTTAAAAAAAAAAAAAAAAAAAAGGAGAGAGACCACCTACATCCACACAATATCATGTCCCCAAAGCCAAACTTTAAAAAAAAAAAAGGAAGCATCAGTAAAATATTTAACTTTTCTGCTCTAACAGGCAAATGTAACACAAAAGGCAACAAAATCTACATTATGATTTCATGATTATTAATTTGAATATGAATGGAAATGTCCGATTCCAAAGCTGGTTTGAACTGCAAAAGTAATATACTGTGCTGTAAGTCATTTTTTTTTCCTAATTATATGGTGAAATCATTAAAAAATAATGATTAAGTTCACTCAAAATGACATTGTAAAGCTTGTAGAAATATAAAAGCAGAATCTTTACATATATGTGCATGTGTGTGTATATATATATGTATTTCACTTTTAATTTTTTTTTAATTATAGTCACAGAGAGAGAGAGAGGCAGAGACATAGGCAGAGGGAGAAGCAGGCTCCATGCACTGGGAGCCCGATGTGGGATTCGATCCCGGGTCTCCAGGATCGCGCCCTGGGCCAAAGGCAGGCGCCAAACCTCTGCCCCACCCAGGGATCCCTATATATTTCATTTTTTATCATAGTTCATACCGCAAAAATTTTAAGGAGATTGACTTTTATCTTAGAATTTCTATTGATAAGGAGGATAACTACCTAAAAACAAACTGACCAATCTATCAATGGAATACTACATATTAATTTCATTATTGGTTATGTACATTGTATTATGAACATGTTTTTTCAATTGCAGAAATGTCTCCTTTACAATGAGCATTATTTGAAAAAAGAGAGATTAGACAATCTATAGCTAGAAAAAAATGAGTGAGAAAAAATTTGTTTATTTTATGGTTTATATATCTGATTTATTTATTATTTATTTCAGAGAGAGAGAGAGAGCATGAGCGATGGGAGTTGGTGAACAGAGGGAGAGGGAGGGAGGATCCCATGTGGAATCCTTGCTGAGCACAGAGCCTGTTCCGCAGCTCAATCCCAGGACCCAGAGATCATGAGCAGAAATCAAGAGCTGGATGCTTAACACACTGAGCTTGTTTACTTTACTCCATTATCCTATTATAATAGTAAATTACCACTACCTGTTCACATGTTATGGCAGAGAGTCTAACTCTTGAGTCCATTTTCTCTCCTACCTGGACACATAGCCCATACAGCATTCCCCAGCCTCCTCTGCAGCAAAATGTGTCTTGTAACTGAGAATAGACACGATATGATCCAAACCCAGGCCTAGTGATCCTCCATGTTCTTTCCCTCAATACAGCAATTCTGGAAGCTACATTGAAAACAGCAGGGCTGGGGCACTTGGGTGGCTCAGTCTGTTAAGTGTGGATTTCAGCTCAGATCTCAGGGTTGTAAGATCAAGCCCTGCATCAGGGTCCATGCAGGGTATGGAACCTGCTTAAGATTCTCTCTTTCCCTCTATCCTCCCATGCCAAAAAAGAAAGAAAGAAAAGTAAAGAAAACAGTAGAGCCAAAATACGAAGACAGAACATGGGGGTGTGAATCACCACTTGGAGGAGAGCCCCTGACTGATAAGGAACATATGTTGCACAATTTACATGACAGAAAAACAACTATATTTTGCTAAACTGTTGGGATTTCTGGACCTATCTATTATACGCAATAATGTTATTTTTATTAATGCAAATTGCTCTTTCCCCTTTAGTCTATGAAGACTCACCAATGCATTTTACCTCAAATCGGTGCTGGTACTGTTTTTTGTTTGTTTGTTTGTTTGTTTTTTAAATTAGATTTATTTATCTATTTGTGAGAGACACACAGATAGCGGCAGAGAGAGAAGCGGGTTCCCCACTGGGAGCTGGATGCTGGACTTGATCCTAGGACCTGAGGATCACACCTTGGGCCAAAGGCAGATGAGGCTCAATCACTGAGCCACCCAGGCATCCCGTGACACTAGGTTTTATAACCAGAAAGAATTCAGTGTGGGAGATCAAGAGAAGCCAATGTAAGTACCAGAGGAGCAACAGGCTGAAGAGAACACTGCTAGCTTTAAGTCCCAGTGCCTGGTACTATTCATTCATTAGTGAACAAATTGAAAAAGGTAGAAGAAAACTTTCAGACAACCTAGTTCTATGGAAAGACTGATGAACAGAGGAATTAAAATAGAGGTTTTTCCCATCTGAGAGATATGTAGAAGAGATTGTGGTATTTAAAAATGAAAAACCTCTAGTTTACTAACTAGAATTGAAATAAAAACTTTTAAAAAGAATACTATTTTGTATAATTGAAATTTGTTAAGAGAGTAGATCCAGTGTTCTCACCATAAGGGAAAAAACAAAACAAAAGCAGAACTACGTGAGGTGATAGATATGTTAATTAGCTCACTGTGACAACCATTACAAAATACACACTTGATACAAAATATATCAAGTCCCTGAACACGCCCAATCTTGTCTGATCTCGGAAGCTAAACAGGTTCAGGCCTGGTTATAGTACTTGGATGGGAGACACATATATCAAAATACCACATTGTAGGGACCCCTGGGTGGGCAGCTGCCTTCGGCTCAGGTCATGACCCGGGGATCCCAAGATCGAATCCTGTATCGGGCTCCTGGAAGAGCCTGCTTCTCCCTCTGCCTGGGTCTCTGCCTCTCTCTCTCTCTGTGTGTCTTTCATGAATGAATAAATCTTAAAAAAAAATACAACAAAAACCCCAAATACCACATTGTACATCACAAATCTAAATGATTTTTATTTTTCAATTATACCTCCGTTAACTTAGAAACAAAAATGAATGAATGAATGAATGAATGAATGAATATTATATGCCAATGCACATAAGTACTATAGCAGGTGCCCGTATCACACCTTCCTATAATGCTCTATACAAGAAAATGAAACACAGCTTATAACCTTTAACTCAAGAATTCTTTTTTTAAAAAATATTTTCTCAGGAACTATAAATACGATATGTCCAAAGTTTTACCAACATAGCTGATTAAAATCATATTATGTGTCTGTAGATGTAGGTGAAAAGAAATATATATTCCCTCTCTGAATATAACGCATATGCACACGCAGTAAATACTATAAACTATATTATATTTAATGAAAGCATTCAATAGTTAAAGATTTCCTATACAAAAGTATTTAATGATATGGAGGATGTTCATATTATTATCAAATGAGAAAAAGAGATCCTGGAAGAATGTTCCAAAATAGCCCATTTCAATAAAAAATTAAGTTCCATGATGTACATGCCCTTGTCATCAGTGAAGATTAGTAACGATTCATTAGATTAGAAGAGCTTTTACATCCTTTCTTTAGAATTATCTGCATTTTCTCAATCAGTCCCTTGCCACATAAGATGATTTCAGCCCATATTAATCAGAAATGTGGCTTCAGTGAAGAGAGACACAACTTGCTCTGACAGTGACAGGAACAAAGTAAAGTCAGTAGATGCTGGTGGCATGAAAAAGGAAGGATTAGTGTTGGGTGGAGTTCCTGAAGGAAGGAAAGCTTCTCACTGTACATAAGATGAAAAACAGGTAGATCACCCATAAAGAATTATGTTTTTTTTTTTCCCCAGCTGGAAAGTTCTTTCCAGGAGCTTCAGTACAACTTACAGATAAGGAAAACATTTAGTAGCTGAGCAAAGACAAGTAGCAAAGTCTTTGGTTTCTTTTTAGGAAAAAGCAAATTCCTATATTAGTATAAAATGTTTGACTTTGTTTTCATTAATCGTCCTTCAAAAACATTGCACACATCTATTAAGCTAGGGCTATTCTTACATACAGTAAGAGGTTGTTTGGCACATGTTGGAGTCATAAATGTTTCCTGGAAACAATTGGCCCAGCGTTTAAAGTGTTCGCTGAGGTAATAAATAATGCTGAAATATGAAATTACTTCCTTCTACATTAAGAATGAGCTTCCTCATTAAAAGTATTTAAAAGGCCCTCATCTTGCCTAATAGCCTTAGTTTGAGCTTTAAGTAGGAAATCCCATCTCCAACCTCTGCCTACACTGCAAAAACAAACAAAACACAACAAAAACTTTGGAAGCAAAAGCAACAATTTAGGCTGTCAGCTGCTTTGGGAAGCCCTCTGTAAAGGCACATTTCAAGTAGAAAAATGGTCATTTTATTTATTTTATTTTAGGATTTTACTTATTTGAGAGACAGAGCATGAGCAGGGGGAGGGGCAGAGAGAGAGAGGAGAGGGAGAAGGAGACTCCCCACTGAGTGTGGCCTGGCACAGGGCTCTATCCCAGGACCCTGAGATCATGACCTGAGCAGAAGTCAGATGTTTAATCAGCTGAGTCACCCAGGTACCATAACAATGGTCATTTTAAAGAAGCCCCTTACATAGCCTAATACTTAATATAAATTGTTCCTAAGATACAAAACGATAAACTCCCAGCATTTGATCTATCATCACACCTATGATTCACCAAGTTTGTGAAAATATACCCATTTTACCCACCCCCTTACCCCCTGCCCAGCATAAAGGGAGAGAGAGCTTGAGGTTGTGATCTACACTAATCTTCGAGCAGTAGCTGACAAGTTGGGCCACTGGTAAGGGACTTAACCCAATTGAAAAGTTGATGACAAGAAGTTCTGATGAAGTATAGGAGTGGTCCCCTTCAAAAGAGCATAAAATATGGATATTCATGTCCCATTTAGTCTTCCAGAGAAGGCTGACACTTTAGAGGGACCTCAATAATCAGACGCACAAAATTACCTATTCTATAGCTATTAGTCTTCATTTTCATTAATCCAAGTGTTTGCTGAATGGGAAAGATACTAGTAGGCCAGGATAACACAAGGGGCCAGGTTTGACAACATGAAATTCTCTTCACACACAAGAAAGAAAGAAAGAAAGAAAGAAAGAAAGAAAGAAAGAAAGAAAGAAAGAAAGAAAGAAAGAAAAAGAAATTCTCTTTACAGTTGATACGGTTATGGCCAACCAGTGTCTGATAGCAGAAGACAACACAAAGCCATTCATATGGCACCTTCTGCCTAACTGGTATGGCACTGGTTCTACTTGACTACTTTTAGCACTATGGGAAAATATGTTTTCTTGCAGGAAGAGACATATATGGAATCTTTCTTCTCTGGTCACAATTCTGTCAGCATCATGACTCGTAGGCTTACAAAATCCTTATTTTCTTTGGATTCTGACATAATCTTACCTCAGACAAAGGGAAGTAGTTTGCAACAAAAGAAATGTGTCCATGGGCTCACCCCAAAATCCACTGGTCTCAACATCTACAAGTAGCAGATCTGATAGAATGGAATAATCTGCTAAAGACTGCTGTAGCATCTTTCAAGAGACACAATCTTGTGGATTTGGGATGGTGTCCCACCAGATGTTACAGACCTTACACCATTATCCAACACATGCCATCTCTCCTGCTGTCAAAATGCACAAATCCAGAAACTAAGGAAGGCAGTGAGAGTAGCTTCTTTCAGCAAATAGGTAGAAGTGCCCTGGTTTACACAGAAGAAATGCTTCCCCTAGACAACACAATCTCTGTTAAATTGGAAAGTAAGTATGCCCTCGGGCCATCATAAACTCCTCAAGCTCTTAAACTTACTGGCAGAGAAAGGGACTACAACCATAGTTGAGGTGATTGATGTTATTTAACAATAGGAAATCAGATTGCTGCCGCACAATGGAGGCAAGAACAATTTCTAGAACCTAGAGGTTTCTCTGGATTGCCTCACTTCTATAAAAGGTCAGGTAACAGAATAATGAAGCAATCCAATCAAGGCAGAAGCAATCAAAGGCTTATACCACAAGATCATATCACCAGATAAAGAATACTATAGCCCAGTCACTGACAGAGCTTAGAATACACATTGAATGGATGTAGCTAAAAGAATATATAATTGTCATTTAAGGTCATATGAGAGGTTACACAAGTTACGGGACTATGGCAGCTATATTTTATGTTAATTGAGAATTTCTTCCCTCATTTTTTCCCCTAGATTATCTTACATAAAGCTGGCATACTGAGATTTGCCAACATTATAGATTTTATTTGGGAATATGACTAAACTGACATCAAGTCATAAGGTTATGGTAGGTGATGGGATTCGTGTATCCCTTGTATTAGAGACACCTTTTTTTCATCTGGAAAAGAAAAGATGCCAAGAATAAAGAGGAGTGGAATGCAGGAAGTTTTCCATTTTTTCTTGCATATCCACACTCCGCTCTCTTTCTCAAACTATGCCCAAGGAGGCTGTACTGTATGGACTACATCTGTGCACTTCCTTCTCTGGCTTCAGATTGGATCAGGCCCGTGGGAGGAACCAGGAAGAGTTTGGAGGGTGGCAAAAAGTAAAGTCAAGATATCTACTCCCTTGGTTCTTCCTTGGAGAGTAGACATCATCTGTCCCCAAACCAAAGGCCACAGTCTCTTCAGGTGACCCTCTGCAAAAAGGTATTTTTTATGAGCTCATATAATTGCCTTCTCCCTTTCCATTTAAGGTCTAGGAGTAGTGATGACTTAACCGCTGATTACTAGCCCAGTGTACAACCAACCATTCCTTGTTTTACCTAAACTCTATTGACTCCTGTATAAGTAGTTCTTGTATTATATTTTCCTTGGCCACCTCCTGAAGTGTACATCTGTTTCCTGCTGATAAAAATTTTTAGAAATGTAAGTGAGAACTGTAGCAGATACCCCACTTACATGATAAAGTTGATAGTTAAACCACTCTAATAAGCACTTAACCCAACATTTTCTCTATATTAGTTTAAAACTGTATGTATGATTAGAAATATCAACACCTCTCTTTCAAGAACTGGTTGACCTAGCAGGCAGAAAATCAGTAGGCGAGCTGAACCTGAAATCGGTAGAATATAGAACCCTATGAATCAACTTGATCCGACATTGACAGTAGGTGGTGAATACTCCTAATGAGAGAAAAATACACAGTCTTTGCAAGCTCACTCGGCGGACTCTACAAGATACCATATTCAGAGACACAGAACACAGCATAAAAAATTTAAGAAAATAAAAAACATACAAGTATGTTTTCAGACCACAATGTAACAAAACTAAAAACCAATATGTATGAAACCTATATGTGGAAAATTATAAAACTTGGATGAAACAAATTGGACGTAAAAGAATAGGAAATATTCTATTTTTATGGATTCATAGACTCAATACTGGTAAAATACCAATTATTCCCAACTTGATCTAGAAGTTCAAAACAAATGCAATCAAAATCTCAAATACTATACATTCCACATTTGCAATCTTTTCTATTTATCTACTCCTTTCCAATTGTATAGCTTATTCACTTTGACGATCTACTCAGCAGGCAATTATTGATTGTCTCCTATTAGACATGCACACCTTGGAAATGATGAAATTCATTAGATGTAGCTCTCCTGAAGGAGGAGGTGGCTGCACTTTGCCACCTCTTAGATGCATCATTATCATAATTTTATGGTCAGGATCACTTGCTCCTTTACCATCAAGTGGCAGACCTGCCACATTAGTTGTATGCACTGAAGAGGAAAATGAGGACTGCATGGGCTTCAGGGACTAGCAGAGGCTCCACGGTTACCTTGGTTTGTCAGCTCTGGTTTCCTTACCCCATCAATCAACCAAGAATGCCCCAACCAATTTTCATATATTCATTCTAGAGCTGGTTATACAATATGGCAGCCACTAGCCACATGTGGTTATTTTAATTTAAATTAATTGAAATAAAATAAAAATTTAGTTCCTCAGTTGCAACAGCCACACTTCAAGGACTCAAGATTCACATGGGGCTAATGGCCACTGCATTGGACAATGAGAATTTTACAACATATCCATCACAGCAAAGAGTTTTGTAAAACAGTACTGACTAGATTCTCTATACTAACCCAAACAGACTTTTGTTATCCTATCCAATTTTCTTATAAATGTCAAAAAAAAACCCACCTAATTTTGCTAAGATCCTTAAATCTTTTCTTAACAAAAATGTAATTCTGAAGAAATTTTCAGAGCCTAATACTTCTTGCATTAGCCATATTTAATGAAGACTAGGAGTACTGCATTATGTGAGAAGGAAGAGTCTTCATGGAATGAGTACTAAAGGTTCAAATATCAGAATATTTCTGGAGATAGTTCAGTAATTTTATAATGTTACTGTACAGCGTATATTATCTTTCATGTTAGGTTTATCAAGATAAATACAGAAACAAGCATTTTATTAATTCTGATTTATTTATAATATTTCCTTTTAACTAGAATCAGTTGCTGGATAGAAAATTAACTTTTCTTCCCTCCTACCATCATAGCACATCATTCACCCATAACAGTATTTCTCTTATTTAGTGTCATCCCAAAGGTTTTGTGTTATTGTTTGCTTTTGTTTATGCATTCATCTGGCCCACTAGTTTCTGAACTTTGGAAAAAATGCTTTAGGAGAATACCAAAACCTATACCAGGTTTCCCCATAAAGCCTAGTATATAATGCTTTGAAGGGAGTGAACACTTAAACCTTCACTGAAATAATAACTGATCATTAATTTGAAAATATGCATAACATGGCAATTTCCTGTGAAAATAAGGACTTCTTAGAGTGTCAAGAAACACAAGACATGATCTGTGTGTGTTCTAAGGCTTAAAAAAAGATTTACTTATTAATTTACATATTTATTTCCTTATGTATTTATTTTGAATAGATACGGGATATGTCCTCCCCAAATATCCCACATCACATTTGGTCGGTCTGCTTGATTCTCTAAATCAGTTAACCATTTGGTTCTCATACTGAGTAACCTATGTCTTACAATTTAATCTTTATCTTAATAAAAGTACTACTTTAGCCTGCTACCACTAACATCTTTTCAATTTTCCTTTTTTTTTTTTTTTAGAATTTATGTAGGAAATAAGGTTGCATTTTATTGGTATTCCTCACAGTCCTTGTCAGCAAGGATTTGATATCTATGCTATTAATTTTGGATTTATCCTGGAGGCGATAAGAAGTTATAATAGCATTTGAGCTACCTGGTGTTAAGTATAGTATTTTATAACTAATCAGTAGTAGGAAAGGGAATGGTTGTTTATGATAAAAATGAGAAGCAAAAATATCACTTGAGAAAAGTTATGAGATGACATTTCTGTGTGCACAAGTCTCTTAGTCCTCTGTATATACAAGGGATGAGAAGGCTTTGAGAACCATTTCAGGGCAGCCTCTGTGGAGCAGTGGTTTAGTGGCACGTGTAGCCTGGGGTGTGATCCTGGAGACCCGGGATCGAGTCCCATGTCAGGCTCCCTGCATGGAGCCTGCTTCTTCTTCCCTCTGCCTGTGTTGTGTCTCTGCGCCTCTCTCTCTGTTTGTCCTCTGAATAAATAAATATTAAAGAAAAGAAAGTTCTTTCTTAAATAAAAAGAAAGAGAACCATTTCAGTGTTGAGACTTTTTCTCTTGTAATTTTTAACTAAGATTGAGATTACTATAAACCGTTTCAATAGTCACTGCCCATAAGCAGTTGTAAAGACGGCATTACTTCTTATGAACCACCTCTGATTCACAAAAAGAGTATTTGTCTCTTTTCTCCGCCCTAACCATTATGCTAGCTTGATATGTTCCAGAACCAGAAGCCAGAAGTGAAGGAAGAGAGTTAGGGGACTGAGGTTTAGAGGGATGAAAAACACTCCCTAGAACCTGTGATTTTATTTGAATATGTTACATAAATTCCACCGGAAGACTTAAAATTCTATTTTGAGGATCTGCCCTATGACCCAGCAATTGCACTGCTGGGGATTTGCCCCAAAGATACAGATGCAATGAAACACCGGGACACCTGCACCCCGATGTTTCCAGCAGCAATGTCCACAATAGCCAAACTGTGGAAGGGGCCTCGGTGTCCATCGAAAGACGATGGATAAAGAAGCTGTGGTCTATGTATACAATGGAATATTCCTCAGCCATTAGGAAACGACAAATACCCATTTGCTTCGACGTGGGATGGACCTGGAGGGATGATGCTGAGTGAAGTAAGTCAATCAGAGACGGACAAACATTACATGGTTTCATTCATTTGGGAATATAAATAATAGTGAAAGGGAATAGAGGGGAAGGGAGAAGAAATGGGTAGGAAATATCAGGAAGGGAGACAGAACATGGAAGACTCCTAACTCTAGGAAACGAACTAGGGGTGGTGGAAGGGGAGGTGAGGGGGGGTGGAGGTGACTGGGTGATGGGCACTGAGGGGGGCACTTGACGGGATGAGCACTGGGTGTTATTCTGTATGTTGGCAAATTGAACACCAATAAAAATAAATTTATTATTTAAAAAATAAAATTCTATTTTGAGTTTGTTTG
Organism: Canis lupus familiaris; assembly: GCF_011100685.1. Lineage (NCBI taxonomy): Eukaryota > Metazoa > Chordata > Mammalia > Carnivora > Canidae > Canis > Canis lupus. The sequence continues at coordinate 17,978 of NW_023331231.1, read as the reverse complement.
TCCAAAAAATACATATTTTAAATACCAGTTATAACTTAAAAATAAATATAATTCTTCCTTACTATATAGACAGTAAGAATACACAGACAGATTACCTGTTCTTCAAGCTACAAGGACCTTCAAATCATTATCTTGTCTAACACCGTGCTAGTAAGAAACATTATCAACTATGATGTTTAGAAAGGTTACCTAGGGAGAATAAAACCAGTTATTTTAACCTATATATTTGTGGTTCAGTCGCTGATCAATGCACTTTGAAAATAACAATAATCAAGTGATAAGAGTTTATGCTTAATTCTTAAATCTTTCACAAGGTACAAAGCTCAAAACCATTATATTCAATATTACAAATAGTAAAGCCAGTGTCTTTTTAAATTATGTAAGTTAATTTCTTAGAACTTATTCAGAGGAAATTAACGCAATTATAACTTATCCTATAAATAATCCATGTTATACTCACATCTTTTAAAATCTACAATTCGTATGTCTTACAAAAATTCTCGCCATTGCTGCTAAACTTGTAGAAATTTAGAAAATGGAAAGAATTTTAATTTTGTGGCCACAATCATAGAGTCCATGAGGGTTCGGGTAATACCAGGGGCCTTGGCAGATTCCTTAGGGCAGTACCCTGTCGGGACCTGGACAGCGGGGGCGCGGAGCAGCGGTGGGGCCACCCGGGAACCGGCCTGGCCGAGTCCCCGCATGCAGGCCCTGGGCGACCCGGGGCCTCCCCCCGCCGCGCCCGCCCCGCGGCCCCACGCCCGGCCTCTGGTCCCTCCCGACCCCCTTGGCCCACGCCCCCCCCCCACCCAGCATCCCGGGCCCTGCCCGCCCCCGCGGCCCCACCGGCTCAGGTCCCTCCCGACCCCCCAGGCTCCTTGGCCCACGCCCCCCCCCCCCAGCATCCCGGGCCCTGCCCGCCCCCGCGCGCCCCCCGGCCTCAGGTCCCTCCGACCCCCCAGGCTCCTTGGCCACGCCCCCCCCCCACCCCCAGCATCCCGGGCCCCTGCCCGCCCCCGCGGCCCCGCCCGGCCTCAGGTCCCTCCCGACCCCCCAGGCTCCTTGGCCCACGCCCCCCCCACCCCCAGCATCCGGGCCCCTGCCCGCCCCCCGCGGCCCCGCCCGGCCTCAGGTCCCGCCCGACCCCCAGCCTCCCCCGCCGACCCCCGCCCCCGCGGACCACCCCGCCGGCCTCAGGTCGCGCCCCCCGCGGGCCGCCCTCAGCCCCATCGCGCAGTGGGGCGCTGCTTACCGCAGGCCGAGTGCGGGTCAGAGCCCTGCCCCAGGGGGAGCCGCCGGTGGGTCCCGGTCCAGGCCGCGGCTTCCCCAACGGCCCCCGCCCGGGTCCCCCCCAGACTGATGCGCCTCTGCCCCCCGCGCCTCCTTCCGTTGAGGCCGTTGGAGCCCGGAGCGCGCGGCCGCGGGGGGCCTGGCCTGGGCGGGGCGGCGGGGCGGGAGCCCGGGGCGCGCTGCTGCTTGGCCACTTTGGGCTCTAACCTCGCTCCTCCCCTGGGCTGTGGGGTTTTTTGATTACAGGAAACTAGAGGACTGTAGGGAAGTGCCGCCTTGAGCGGGCTGAAGCGACTGCTGTCACTACTACATTCTCTTCTAGGTGTGACAGCGCCTTGGATCTAGAGACAAGCTTCTTGTTCGCCAGGAGCACCCCTGCAATGTGCATTTTCGGGTCATATCCGCATATAAATGCCTGTTTTTAACTCATGCACAGGTTCTTAGCAGAGAGTCATGTTTTAGTTCTAGGATTATGCTTATTTCTTTCTTTAGGGTTGCTTTTGTAATGAATCAGCACTTACATACACCTCTACTAGGCAATCATGGAGTTGGCACCCCAAAGAAAGGTAATTTTCGGTCATTTTTAAAAATGTAACAAACACAATTATATTTGCATTTTAGGCCTCGTTTAATGATGTGACCTCTAGAATGCTTATCACATCAGTTCATCGTGTTTTTTATTTTATTTATTTACTCATGATAGACACACAGAGAGAGAGAGAGAGAGAGGCAGAGACGCAGGCAGAGAGAGGAGAAGCAGGCCGCAGAGCCCTGCGGGAGCGGTCGCGGGACCTATCGGGTCTCCAGGATCAGGCCCTGGGCTGAAGGTGGCGCTAAACCACTGAGCCCCGGAGCTGCCCGGTTCATCAGGTTTTGCGTCTGTGGTGCTCCGTCCTTGAATAGGACATTTCATACCACTCTTCCACAAACATTTAATGTCCTTTGAATTCTGAAAATTCTGTTCTAAAAATATTTGCAACAATTTGAAGGACTTTGAATTTGTGAAATTGTGAAATAAAGTTGAAACAGTAGAAAAGTTTATTCGGAGGGGATTGACCTCTGCACATGTGTTTGAGTTAAAATAATGATGTAAAAGTAAACTTTGTGTATTTCTTCCTGTACTTTAAACAGTATTTTCAGATTCTCAGTGTAGAATTAAACATTGCTGATACTAAAAAAGAAATACATCTTGTGTCTTCCCCCAAGTAATACTATGGTTGCCGAGTCGTGAGAAATAACACCACAGTGATTATGTCCTCAACTGCCAGGCTTTTTCTTTTTTTTCTCTCCTGCTACCGTATAATTAGCTTCACCACATGGACTGAATTCTATTAGCTGAGCAGAGACAGAGCAATGTCAGCTCTCAGGTGAGTATGGCTACTTCCAAACTTTTTGAATCTGCAAAATGTACAACTCAGAGCTAGTGAAAATTCCTCTCTCTTTCTTTCAATGACAGAGGATATTTACCCCCGGATCCTCTGGGATGGTATCTGAAACTCTGTAGACACTCCTGGAAACTTTAGGATTTTAGTACTTTTTTAAGTTGTCAGTAATGATGCAGTTTGTTGTACAAGTCTGCAGCTTAGGACCTCCAAGGACCTCTTCCTTATTTACAAATGTTTCATTGCCTTTTTAAAAATGTAAAATGCTCTTACCAATATTTTCTGTGTTTACAAGCAGTTTAGCTTGACTCTTCTATCGCAGGCCTAGTCTTTTCTTTAGCACGTTAGTTTGGGCGTGACTATTTGTCAAAGTACTGAGCGTTATGTATGCCTACTCCTTATATTTTGATGTCTGGTCTTCTCTTTGCAGCATTATATTTAATTTGAGCCAAACTCTATGTATTTAACATATCCTGAACGCATTATTCCTCAAATTCAACAAATTCTTTATCACTTAAATTCTAATTTGGAACTTGTCAAAGTTTTGTTTCATGAGTCTATAAGGAGTGGAAGCAAAACATTTGTAATGCTGTGTTTTTGTTGCTTTCACATGCATGATCTCAGTAATCACTTTGAGTTGTTATTAGCAGTGCAGCATTATTCCAGGTTTTTAGATCTAAGGACTGAGATTGAGGAATGTGTAGTAACTTACTCAGTGTTTTTTTTTTAATAAAAACTTAGTGTTTTTAATTAATGAATATTAGAATTGTTATTTTTCTGACTCTAATCCCATTGTCCTTTCTTGTACTAATTATCTCCCCTTGAGAATCTTTACATATAGGTACTTCGTATATTTTGTTCCCCAAATAAATTTTGAATGAAAACAGATCAGATGATTACTGAAAAGAAAATCCTTCCCCTCCTGTGTAACTAGTATATGTTTTGAACTCAAATGTATCATTTTGCTTTTTATTTAGGAATTTTTTAATGTATATATATTTTTATTTATTTATGATACAGAGAGAGAGAGAGAGAGAGAGGAGAGAAGGCAGAGACACAGGCAGAGGGAGAAGCAGGCTCCATGCACCGGGAGCCCGACGTGGGACTCGATCCCAGGTCTCCAGGATCGCGCCCTGGGCCAAAGGCAGGCGCCAAACCGCTGCACCACCCAGGGAACCCTTATTTAGGAATTTAAAAAGGTTAAATAAGTTTTCACATCATTTCGTACAATGAATAATTCATTACCTGATACATATTTTTATCTCCAAGGACTTAAATACAGTAGACACCTCTTGTGTATTATGACAGGAGGGGGAAGAGCCCACATGTACTGTTTGGTTCCCATGACCTTTTCTGTATCCTCCAGGGACACTTGCTGGTGTCCGCTCATTTCCTCCCTTGACACGTAGAGGGAGGCCACACTGAGGCAAGAGAAACATGGCATGTCTTTCTACCCTTTGAGAGGTGCTAAGCTTTTTCTCTGGCATTAATCCGGTTTTGCTTCTACATCAGGAAAGGAACCTCAAGAGGGAAAATACACCATCTTCTGGGTCCTGACCCCCATGTAGTCCAGGCTGTTGAGTTCCTCTCAACTGAGCATCTTCCATTGAATTGTTATTTCAAAGACCTCTGTGTTTCAGAAGCCTTCTAGTTTAGGACACCTGTTTCTGGGGCGCTCCCTCTCTCTGCACAAAAATACCAAGTCAGAAGGCCCAGAGCCCCGCAGCAGTGTCCTCTCCCAGTAGACCTGCTTAGCTGGGGAGAGTCACAGTCAAGTAGCAAAGCCAGCGCCAAAGGGCTCCCATTCCACTCTCCTTTACCTCGGAGAGGGAATTGAGACCTTTTCATGGTATCTGGAAACAAAGGAACTCTTTATCAGCAGGTTGAACCTTCCCTTTGGGCACAACTGTTCTTTAAATTAAGGTAAACATTGTTTTTTTTTTTTTTTTTACCTATTTAAAACATTAATGCCTTGGCTCTAATTTTGTCACCTTGCTGTATTTTAATTTCTCCAGGACAAAATAATCGGTTTACTTTTTTAGATTTTCAATCTGATTCTCCCCCTTATGCATTGCATATTATAACAAATAGTAATAGAACTTAGCCAAATAGGCTGTGACAATTAATTTTTTTATTGGAGTTCAATTTGCCAACATAGCATAACACCCAGTGCTCATCCCGCCAAGTGCCCCCCTCAGTGCCCATCACCCAGTCACCCCAACCCCCCACCCATCTCCCCTTCCACTACCCCTTGTTCATTTCCCAGACCTAGGTGTCTCATTTTGTGACAATTAAATTAATAATTCATTTTGGTTGCAAGTGTTTAGGCCTTGTGCTTTGACTGATATATGCAAAAATGATAATTTATTACAAATAAATTCATATACTTGCACTATAGTTTGATGAACCAGTAAATTTTGTCTGCATGACTGTCATTAGACAGAAAGTTAGATCATTTCAAATATATATGTTTGACTTCATGAACACCTGAAATGACGGCTCGCGTAAGAACATGTTTTTTTTTTTTGTCCCTAAATTTGTATGAACTTACTTTAAGGTACTAAGTACACTCCTGTATTTCTGAAGTCTTGTACACTTAAATATAAAGAACTAAATATAACCACATTCAATTCACATTCCAAAATAATAGACTCAATTAATTTGCAAGTTCATTCTAAAGTTTCTTATTTTCAAGGAGTAATTCTGTTTGTAATATAGTAAGCCAAAGTATCTTTATGACTGAGTTTGCTCATAGGAATCGAGCAAATAGCCTCTGCACAATGACACCGCTGAAACAGCCCTGCTAAGTTTTTCTCGCGTGGGAGTCAGGTGCATATTCTAATAGAAGGAGATGGCATTCCTGGTTCCCTGGGTGGAGGTCAGCTGGGCTCTGAGTGACTGTAAATAGCAGGAGGGGAAAAGGCTCACTGGAAATCCGAGTTTGTGGTGTCCAGGGGCCAGCAAAGTTATCTGCCTGACAGCGTCTCAGGGGGCTTTAACGCCCCAACCACCTTTTCCACTAGAAGATTTTAAATTGGATCCACGTGTCAGAGAGTCTAAGACCTAAATAATTTCAGAACATGGGAAATGTACCTGTTTCTTTCAAGTTGTTAATTAATGAATACTTCGATAAAAACCTTAGTATTTCCTTAGTGAAGAATTTGGGAGGCATCAACTCAGGTTGTAAAACTCAGAGAGTGTGTGGTGGTTGACATGGGGAGTCTTGAGGCCCCAGGGCGAGCCCAGGATTGGTCAGGGCTTTTGTTCAGGTGAATGGGTTTTCCCTAGGCCTGTTTCAGATCCCTGAGCTCTTTTCATGGATGCTGGCTCTATCTCCTTTTTACCAGACACTTGGGATTTGTGATTCGTCATCTTCCTTTTCATAGTATCTTTGATCTTATGATAAGTAAAATCTTGCCCCCCCCCCCCCATTTTTATCCATACCAGGTGTTACCTAGGCCCACTGCGCAATAGAAGTACTGGCAGCTCTGCTACCTGGTTCTGGTTTGCTGTAAACCATTAGGCCCAGACGACCAGACGTGATACCCTATAGGGTTTCAGGGTCTTGCTTGTCTCCTTTCCTTTCTCTCCTTTTTCAGAAATGCTTGTATTGCAATGTTAAAATTTTATGAAAGCATCATTGTTCCCTGCTTTTCGGTTTAGATGGAAACATAACTCTTTTTCTGAAAACATGAAAGTATCCCAAACCTAAACATTCCTAGAAAAAAGCATACCAATGTGCACATGCAGTTGTCTTTGCAAGTTTGCTAACAGTAATTTGGGTTGATTTGAAACTTCACTGACATTTATTTATTGAAAGATTTTGTTAATCAGAGGGAGAGAGTATACCAGGGGAGGGGCAGAGAGAGAGAGGGAGAGGGAGAAGCAGGCTCCCCGCTGAGCAGGGAGCTCAAAGTGGGGCTGGATCCCAGGACCCTGGGATCATGACCTGAGCTGAAGGGAGACACTTCACCGACTGAGCCACCCAGGCACCCCAAAACCTTAGGTTACCTTTAAATGAGAGGATAATACAGTTTATAAATATTCTGAATTACATTTATCTAAAGAGATTCAAAATTTTCCTATCAGAAGAGTATGAGCTTAACTCCTGGAATTGTCACTTGATTGTCCATTTGAAAGAACTGTGTTCCTTTGGCTAAGTTGTCATCATTACTTTCATTTTCTGTATTAAAAGATCATCAGGGTGTCTGGGGGGCTCACTGGATTAAGCCTCAGACTCTTGATTCTGTCTTGATCTCATGAGCCCCACATTGGGCTCCATGCTGGCTGCTGGACATGGAGTCTACTTAAAAAAAAAAAAAAAAAAGGTTCGTCATCTTCCTCAGTGTTTATTCCTTATGAATGTCTGTAGGGTAAATACCGTTTTCTGTTCTACCACTGAAATGGGTACCTTATTCTCATGGATGCATTGAGATATTTTCCTCTTGTTGAGTGACCATCTGATGTGTGATGTCTGTGGAGTGTTCTTGGTAAAACTTGTTGGTCACTTTATTCCTGCTGGCCTCAGGCTCACTGTCACCATGACTCGCCCACTGCTTATTGGTCTTCCCCTCTCATTTCTTCTCTTACCCCAATGGTTAGCAGTATTTTTTCCCTTTCTACCTTTTTTTTTTTTTAATGATGGCCCATTTTAAGAAAAATAGTGCTTATAGGCTCTTTTTGTTGTAAAAAAAAAATATTTATACCAGAAATAACTCTCGAGCCAAAATGGAGGAAAACATATGCTTATGTTTACACCTCGGCTTGCTTATGTTAAGGAGTGAGAGGTTGTCCTATGTTTTTTTTTTTTTTTATTTATTTATGATAGGCACACAGTGAGAGAGAGAGAGAGAGAGGCAGAGAGATAGGCAGAGGGAGAAGCAGGCTCCATGCGCCGGGAGCCTGACGTGGGATTCGAACCCGGGTCTCCAGGATGCGCCTTGGGCCAAAGGCAGGCGCTAAACCGCTGCACCACCCAGGGATCCCAGGTTGGCCTATGTTATTGCCTCAGTGTTGCATGAGCTCAGGACTCGTTTCTTCTGTCTTTTCCCATTTCTCCATCTGCAGACAGTATCCAGGGTAGAATAGAATTAATATCTTGTGATCATTTGCCACGGTTTAGTTGTGAACAAGTAGGACCGAACAGACATATAGCCCTGCTAAACGATCACTTCTATGTGGAAAATAGAAGTCACATCAATTCATCTAAAACCAAGGTTATTTATTATTTCTAGAAAATTTCCTTTTATATGTTACTGATTTAAACTCACAACTTATTAAGGTGCCTACAGAGATAAGTATATATCTTCCACGAAAGCTATCTTGTCAGTGTCTAGGAAATAGTTCCCAATTAAGTGGGTAATTTCAATGTTCTTTGGTTGCTTCCTGACAAGTGTTTTCTTGCTGAAATGGGTGTTTTCTAACTGCGACTTGATGAACGTTCCTGGTGGAAGTGAACAGAGGTGTCAGTGGTCCAGAAGGTCGGGTTCTCAGATCCTCATGTGTTGGCTGAAGTTTCCACCTTACTTTCTTGGCAAGGGATTGGACCTCTTAGAGTTCATTCTCGGGGCTCATCCGCAAGGGGATGGAAATCCCTCTCTCCGGGTCCCGCCTGCTGGCTCCGCAGCCTCCCTGGAGCAGTGGCGGCCCTGCTCCTCCTGCGGCCCAGTGCTCAGGAGCTGCGAGGGGCTCCGGCCTCTGGGCCTCTGGGCCTCTGGGCCTCTGTGCGGTTGCCCTGCAGGCCTGAGCGCACGTTCCTTGCCTTCCCTTCCTCGTGTGCTTCCGCTCCCCCTGGCCTTAGCACCTCGCAGGAGAGCCCCTTGCCCTCCCTGCCTTGCTTTTGTTCTCTTTTTGTTTTCTTTTTTTTAATAATAAATTTATTTTTTATTGCTTTTGTTTTCTAAGGCAGAATGGACTTCCCAGTGTTTGTGGTAATGACGTGCACTTAAGGATGTTTAAAGAAGTGGCCTTATAAAATGCATATTTGTATTATTAAGATAGTGCTCAGGTTGCCGCTCCAGAAAATAGGTCAGATCTTCCTGTGAGATCCAGGGGCCGGTTTCTCCCTGGTCTTTTTTTTTTTTTTTTTTTTTAATTTTTATTTATTTATGATAGGCACACAGTGAGAGAGAGAGAGCGAGAGAGAGAGGCAGAGACACAGGCAGAGGGAGAAGCAGGCTCCATGCACCGGTAGCCCGACGTGGGATTCGATCCTGCATCTCCAGAATCATGCCCTGGGCCAAAGGCAGGCACTAAACCGCTGCGCCACCCAGGGATCCCTCTCCCTGGTCTTAATTCCAGGAAAGGTTGTGCTTTTCTGAAACAAGTTGTCATTTGGTCTTAAGTACCAGCACATCCTCTATTAAGTGAGTTTTCCTCTTTCTGTTTACTGCTGTGTGTTATTTTCTTTTTGAAAATAATCTTAATTTCCTTATGGCTATTTGTTAATTTTATCCATTCTAGAGAAAGCCTTTGTGCAGTACCGAGTATGCTAGAACTGTCATCCAAATAATGATATATTTTTCTAGACTGAAGAGATCTAGATGTATTATTGTGTTTCATATCTTTAATACTTGACGGCTTTAAACAAAATAAATAGCTGTTCATGCATGACTGATAGGGTTTTAGTTTTTGTCACCCAGTGAAATAGGCTTGGGGATTAGCCATAGGTCATCATCAGTTTAAAGAGAGGAAAATGCACTTGTTTTAATATCTGTGTGATCGAGATACCAAGCTACATTTTCCTCTCTAGCAGAGATGTGTCACACGAGGTTGTAGCTGTGTTCAGTGTAGTGTGGATGGATGCAAAATGGAGGGAAACGTTCCAGTCTGAAGCATTGTCATCTTTTCTCCTAATGAGCCTAAAATTCTAACAAACAATGCACTTTTGGTTTTTTGTATTGTTTTTTTTTTTTTTCAGCAGGTATAATATGCTTTCATTTTATTCATATGATAGTTTACCCAGTACAGCTCTAGGCTCCAACACCTTAAAAAATAACTCTCCTTTCCATACAAATATCACATCAAAATTCAGGTCCAGATTAATTTCACACACATTAACCTCCAACAGTTAAGCAACGATTTCCTCTGAGATACTTGCTACTCTCATTTCACAATGGATTTGGTTCATATAAATTGATGAAGACAACAGAAAAGAAAGAAAAGAAAAGAAATGAAACGAAAAGTGTTTTCTGGACTTAGGTGATTTTGCTTTGTTTTTAGTAAAACCTAAATGCATTTGTTAAGTTTGTGGTGTCTTGGGAAGACCAGAGACAATCCAGTTACACATTCTTTTTTTTTTTTTGTATCACTTTTATTGTTTTCAGTTGTTTGATACTGTTTATTACATGGTTCAGATATTTGACTGCTCTGGTTGAAAATGCCTAAATCTTCTGAAGCTTTTTGAGGACATTAATTCTCTTCTTACTTCTGCCTGTCTACCGCTGAGCCCAGCACAGTGTCTTCCATGTGGCGGTTTCAGATATCTGGTCGACTGATTTTTTTTTTTTTTTTTAATAAACTGACACCAAGAGGTTATAAGCTGTAACTTTATAATTTGTAGGACAAAAGCTCTGGACTTTGAAGGGAAGCCGTGATCACTGCTCGGTCCCTGCCCACCCCAAACTCTTAGGCCCCAGATGCAGCCACTCTGGACCCTTTGAGATGCTTGTCTGTTCTCCGCGTCCTTGTATCTGAAGAATGAGTATCTGCTGCAACTTCTTGGTTTCCAGGCTCGGGTGCTGTCCGCGTTCCTGCGTGGAAGGGACAGATTGGCGCCCCCTCGCATGCCTCCCCACGCACAAACTCACGCCTCCTCCCACCCGCGGTGCAGACACGGCTCTGCCGCAGAATCAGACCGATGGCCAGTGAGGGTGTTTCCTAACACGTAAGCACCAGGTGCATGGGAACCTGGGAGGCTCACATGCCATTTCCAGGCTCGCACAAGTTTTCATTTCTGGAAATTATGGTTCGTGAGGCAGGATGAGGCCTAATCAACATGTGTGACTCTGGCTTAACAGTCCGGGTGTCGGTGGCCAACAGACCCCTCGCAGTCTGGAAAGCCAGCCGTGTGAGTCAGGGAGAAACAGAACCAACTGGAGGTAAGTGTGTAAGTAGATCTACTTTAGGGAGTTGGCTCACACGATGGTGGAGACTTGGTGACTCCAAAATCTGCGGGGGAAGGCCGGCAGCTGGAGGCCCAGGAAGAGCAGACTTCTCCCTTGCTCGGGGGAGTCAGCCTTTGTTCTAGGCAGGCCTTCACCTGATTGGACGAGGCCCACCCACATTATGGAGGGTGATTTGCTTTACTCAAAATTGCCTGATTTAAATTTTTTTAATTTTTATTTATTTATGATAGTCACACTGAGAGAAAGAGAGAGAGGCAGAGACATAGGCAGAGGGAGAAGCAGGCTCCATGCACCGGGAGCCCGACTTGGGATTCGATCCCAGGTCTCCAGGATCGCGCCCTGGGCCAAAGGCAGGCACTAAACCGCTGCACCACCCAGGGATCCCGCCTGATTTAAATGTTAATCTCATCCAAAGCCACCCTCAGGAAACAGCCAGAAAAGTGTTTGACCGGCTCTCTGAGACCACACTCCAGGCGACCTGACACATCAGATTAACCATCACACCATCAGAAATTCATCCTTGAGTGGAAAAATCTCCTCTTCATACATCAATACACAGCAGCTGTTGTGGCGAACACTGTCGGTCTCGCACGCATCTCTCCTGCTCCGCGGACAGACAAGCCCCTTTCCCAAGACAAGGTCTTGGGAAATTCTTCACCCCTCTCCTGCTTGCTCTCTGGCTGGTGGAACTCCTGTCTTTTTCTTTCTTTCTTGGTTTGCTTCCTCAGTTTTGGTGGTTTGCTGAGACGTATTTTGAAAATATTGTCTTTCCATCTGTGGCTTGTTTTTTATTCTTTATAAGAGCAGAAGTTGTACATTTTCATGAAGATTAATTTATCATTTTTTGTGTTTATGGATCATATTTATGTTGCATCAGAGAAATCTTAGTCCAACATAAATAAAAAGACATTTTCTTATATTTTCTTGTGGAAGTGTGATGTTTCAGGCTGTACATTTAGGACCGTGGTTAACTTTATGTTTGTATATGATGCAATTTATCAATTTCTTTCTTTTTCTTTCTTCTTCTTTCTTCTTCTTTCTTCTTTCTTTCTTCTTCTTCTTTCTTTCCTTTTCCTTCTTTCTTTTTCTTCTCGTTCTTTTTTGGTATTTATCTATCTCTAGCTGTTTCCACAGATTTGCTGAAAAGACTTTTCTTTCTCTGCTCCCTTTTATTTCTTTTTCCTGTCTTACTGAAGTGGCTGGAACCGCATAAGAATGTCACACAGAACAGTGAAAAGTGGAGGCCTTGTCCTGTCACTGATCTCAGAGGGAAAGTGTCTACTGCTCTTCTGTCAATGTGATGTTAGCTATGGTGTTTTTGTACACGACTTTAATCAGTTTGAAAAAGTTCCCTTCTGTTTTTAATTTGCTGGGGATGGATGCTGCTTTTTCTGCATTGAGATGACATGTGCGTTTTCCTTTCTGCTATTAATATGGTGGATTATACTAGTTGTTAATTTAATTTGATTATTAAAAAAGATTTTGTTTACTTATTCATGAAAGACACACACACACAGAGGCAGAGGCATAGGCAGAGGGAGAAGCAGGCTTCCTGCAGGGACCCCGATGCAGGACTCGATCCTGGGACCCTGGGATCATGACCTGAGCTGAAGGCAGATGCTCAACCACTGAGCTACCCAGGTGTCCCCAATAGTTTAATTTTAAACCAACCTTGCATTGAACCTCAGTTGGTTGTGATTTATCTTTTTAAATATTGTTAGCTTCAATTTATTAACACTATGTTGAGAATGTTTACACCCATGCTTGTGAAAATTTATTTATTTTATTTTATTTTATTTTATTTTATTTTGGGGGAATGTCTTTGGTTTTGGTAGCAGAGACTTCGGCCACTTATGGGCAGGCCCTCGTCCACTTCTCTGCACAGTTTGTCTAGAATTGGTTTGATTTCTTTTTCTTTTTTTTTCTTGATTTTATTTATTTATTTGAGTGAGTGAGAGAGAGCGAGAGCGAGTGCACGCATGAGTGGGGGGAGGGGCAGAGGCAGAAGGAGAAGCGGACTCCCCGCTGAGCAGGGAGCCCAACATGAGGGTTGAATCCAGGACCCTGAGATCATGACCTGAGCTGACGGCAGTTGCATCACCGACTGAGGTACCCAGGTGCCCCATTTTATTTCTTAAATATTGGTGGATTCCCCCAGTGGAGCTCCCTGGGCCTGGAATTTTATCTGTCCCTTGGTTTTTACTACAAATTCAATTTTGTTAACAGACATAAGGCTGTTTGTCTTCTTTTCTTGAGTGAGCTTCGGTAGTTTGTCATCCAAGGACCTTGCCCACTTTGTCTTAGTTGTCAGAATTATTGGCATGCGTCTGTCCACAATAGTCCCTTATTATGCTCTTAATATCTATATCACCTGAAGGGCTGCCACTTCTCACTCCTGCTGTCGTGACTTTTTTGTTCTCTTGGTTTTCCTGGTCAATCTAGCCAAAGACTTATTCATTACATCAATTTTCTGAAGGAACCAGCTTTCTGTTTCATTGATTGCTTGTGTGTTTTGCTTTTTTTTTTTCATGGATTTCCATTCTCATCTGTATGATTTTTTTTCCTTCTCGTACTATGTTGATTTTATTTTTTCCCCCAGTTTCCTAAGATGGAAGATGGAAGTTGGAATTGTTGGTTTTAAACAAACTTTTCTAGGGTAGGTGCTAAGTGATATGTGTTTCCCTCCAGACGCTGCTCCAGCGGCAGCCTGCACGTGTTGATACAGTGCATTTCATTGTCACTCAGTTCAAAACCCTTTCTAATTTCTTCTTAAAGTTTCTTCTTTGTTCAATGTCTTATTTGGAAACATTTTATTTAGTTACTAAACATTCACAGATTTTCGAGACATGTTTCTAGTATTGATTTACAACCTAATTTCATTTCGTGATTGGAGAACATATCTTTATGACTAAAATCCTTCACAATTTGTTAAGATTTGTTTCATGGCCCGGACTATGGATTATCTTGACAAATATTCCATTTGCACTTGGAAAGAATGTATGTTCTGCTGCTGCCAAGTATCATGTTCTTCTGGAATGTCCCTCAGGTCAGGTCCTCGGTGTTGTAACTGATGGGCTGTCTACATCCGCCATCAATTTACTGAGAGGGATGTTGAAATCCGTGACTCTACTGTTTCTACCTCCTTGTCTTTATCATGTTTGCTTCATGTATCCTGAAGCTCTGTTAGGTACATAAGCACTTAGGACTTTTGTCATGTCCTCTTGATGATCGGACATCTATTTCTTCACGACATAGTTCTGTGTCTCCCCTCTAACAGTCTGGGTCTGAAATCAACCTTGTCAGACATTAACGTGCGACTACTTGCTTTCGATTAGTATGGAATATCTTTTTGCATCCTTTACATTTAACTTATTTGTGTCTTTGCATTTCAAGTCACTTTCTCGGGGCGCCTGGGTGGCTCAGTAGGTTGGGTGTCTGCCTTTGGCTTGGGCCATGGTCTTGGAGTCCTGAGATAGAGTCCGAGTCAGGCTCCCTGCTCAGCTTCTCCTTCTACCTCCGCTGCTCTGCCTGCTTGTCCTCTCACTCTCTCTCTCAAATAAATAAATAAAACCTTAAAAGAAATAAAGTCATTTTTCTGGTGGCTATTATGTGCTGGGCTGTGGTTTTTCATTGGATCTGACAATCTCTAACTTTTAAGTGGGTTTTGGACCATTTATACTGAGTGTGATTATGGACATGGTTGAGTCTAATTCTATCCACTTGCTACTTGTTTTCTACTGTCCCGTTTGTTTGTTCTCTTTTTCTTGTTTCTCTACTTTCTCTTGGATTCATTGACCATTCTTTTTTATAATTCCATATCATTTATGTTGCTACATTATTGGCTATTTTTTATTGTGATACTTTAGTGGTTTATTTAGTTTTTTAGAGTTTATGATATAAATCTTTAATTGACCTGCCTTTGAGCAAGATCGTGCCCCTTCCCATATAGTAAATGCAACTTACACTATGCTCCTACTTCTTCCTTTCTGTTCTTTGTGCTATTATTGTAACGTATTTTACTTTTACATATGTTATACATTCCACAATATAGTTTTGTCATTATTGCTCTAAACATTCAGCTATCTTTTATAAAGGTTAATTCATTTTTAAGTCTTCATAATTTCCCATCTACTTATCATTTCTGATGCTCTGCATTCCTTTACGTTGGTCCAGATTTCCATCTGGTGTAATTTTTCTTCTGTTTGCTGGAGGTAAGTTCTTCTGGCTATAGTATGGATGGAAAATATTTTATTTTACTTTCATTTTTTGAAAGATATTCTTTTTGGGTAAAGAATTCTAGGTTTACAGTTATTTTTCTTCAAATGGTAAAGAAATTTCTTCATTGTCTTCAAAGAAGTCTTCATGAGAAGTTAGCACTCGCCCTTACCTTCATCCTTCTCCGTGTAGTTGTCTTATTTCTCTGCTGCTTTTAAGATTTTCTCTTTGTTCGTGGTTTGGGCAAAATGGTACGACATGTAGTTTTTGTCATGATTCTTGTGATTGGGGTTCAATGAGCCCCTTTAATATATGGGATTATACTTTTGTAATATAAGTTTTAGGAAAGTGGGTCTGGATGGACTATGGGAGGACTGGGTTTGGGAAGGCTGCTCTGGATAGTTCTGGAGGGACTTTGAGAAGGTTGGCTCTGGGTGGCTGTCTCAGATGGCGCCATGGCTGAGAGCAGGGAAGTCACAGGTGCTTTAGGGCAGCCTATCACTCTCAGACTCTGTCTTGTCCAGATTCCCCTTCCTAGTGTGGGTTTCTCTAACTCCCCAGGCCAATATGGGACCCTCACATAGGTTTCCTTTGCACTGGGAAGTTGTCCCTCTAGTGTTTTCTATTGTTTAATTATGTTTAGTACTTCTTCAGTTTGGGTCTTTCTGTGGATCCTAAGGCTCCATGAGCGCCTCTGACATTCTGTGTGGCTCAAAGTCGCTACTCAAGGATTGCTGAATTAGTGAGAGAAGGACCAGGTGAATGAGCTGTGTGCTGCTGTTCCTCACCATTCAAGTCTTCAGTTTTCATTTCGTCCATAGCTTCAGGTCCTACTAACCCCAAGTCTCTGACCACTTGGAAACTCTGTTCCAGGAGGTTTTGAGGAAAGCGAGGTGCCAGACTTTCTGGGGAATGTCTGGGAGGAGGGACCTGGGGATTGAGGTGTTCAATAGCTGTTCACACACCACTAGGGGTTTCATGATGTGCTGCCACCAGCTCCATACTCCTGGTGTCCCATCTACAAAGTGCTGCCTCTCTAACCACACCATGAAAACCGAGCATTTGGTTGTGGGGGTGTAGCAGGATTAGAACACTAATTATAGTGCTCTCTGGGGGAGCCTGGAGCACTGGAGTCATGGTTACGATTCTGGTCTATGTGGGATTTACTTGAGTTCTTTTTTTTTTTTATTTCTACACTTGGTGTGACAATAGATTTACATAATGAATATGTGTCAAGGGTTTCAAGTCATAGCTTTCCTAGGCTTCCATCATTTCTTGAAAGAAGACAGATTTTTGATGTTTTTTGAATTTTGCAACAATGTGGGCTGGTCTACATGGACAATTGGCATGTTGTGAGGATTGAAGCTCATTCACGTATCACGTATGGCATCTGGAAGCCCTGAAACAACACCCGGGGCTGATGGTGTTGGAGTCCCTTAACGATCTGAATTGTCATGCTGTTCATTTGCTTGAAAACTTGTCTTTGAGAGTCATTATAGCACAAAAGATGCAGAGGGAGAATTAGGGTGAAAGACGTGAGTTTGAACCAAAGATCTGCTACATAAAAATAATACAGCGAGGCCTCCAGCCTGGACATAGTAGAGTAGACCTGCTTCTCCATATTCCTCTTTGCCCTGGAAATAAAGCAAGAGGCAGCGAGAGGAAGGAGGAGGGTAGGCTACCGTGGGACCCGAGGGATGAACAGCAATTCAGTGGGGGGGATCTTACACTCCCCGACCCAACAGAGGGAGGTGGTCCAGGCCCTGAGGCTGGCAACAGGGGACAAGGGAGTCTTTCCATCAAAGCAGTGGAAAGAAACATCCACGGGAGGGACTGACCAGGGACCCCATTCAGTGACGAGTGGCTGGTGGGGAGGTCGTCCCTTTCCTGCTAGATCCTAGACTCCTTGCCCACCCTAGACACGACCAGCTGGCTGGCTCTGGTAGAAAGAGTCCTGCCCCGGGTCACATGTTGTCATGGTGGGATTGAGGTTCTTTCCTTGGCTCGACGACACTGGGGAGTGTGTCTTGCTCTGCAAACTGTAGGCTGTGGTAAGCCTTAGGTAGCTACTGTAACCAGGACAGTGTGGTATCGGGGGATGATAGACACAGACTGATGAACAAAACAGAGAATCTGGCCATGGACCCACACAAAGGAGCCCAACCGACTTTCAACAAACATGCAAGAGCGCTTAAGTGGAGGAAGGCAGGTCTAACAACAAGTTGTGCTGGAGCCGTTGGACATCCACAGGCACACTCAGAAAATGAACCTGACCTACACTTTACACCTTGAAATGAACTCTAAGTAGGTCCTGCACTTAAGTGTAAAGAGTGAAACCACAACTTTTGGGGAAAAAGGGAAGCTCTTCAGGGTCTAGGGCCAGAGTTCTTAGGCTTGACACCAAAAGCACCATCCAAAAGGAAGATGGATAAATTGGACCTCAGCGGAATCAAAAACTCAAACTCGTGCTCTGTGCAGGACCACGTGACCAGGATGAAAAGATTACAGGCTGGGAGAAAAAATTTGCAAACCATATGTTCCAAAGAGAACTAGTATCTAGAATAGATAAAACCTTACAAGTTAACAGTAATGCGCGATCCAATCACAAAATGGGCAGAGACGGCAGTCAGTCTCTTGACAAGGAGGTAGGGATGGCAGCGAAGCACAGGAGGTGATGCCCAGCAACACAGCCATCAGGGACGCGTTATGGAAACCACAGTGGGACATCACTGCACACCGCTCAGAACGGTAACAAGTGACCTCTCCATTGGTTGGACATGGGCCCCTGCACTCGGAGGGCAGGTGAGATCCAAGACACAGGAGGCCCCTCTGGCTGGTGGGTGGCAGGTTGAATAAGCAAAGGAACGTACTTGCCAGGCTGGTCGTGGGTGGCTGTGTGACCAGTGCGTCTCCGTCCCTGCCCGCTGGAATCTTGCGAGTTAAGGAGTGAACCTGACGAGTTCCG
>NW_023331230.1:0-44297 GCF_011100685.1 Canis lupus familiaris | reverse complement strand
TCTGGGCCTTACCCAGTCCTGGTGACTTTGTTCCCACGTGGACCTCATTGCTGTGGACTCTTTCTTGGCCTCACCTGGAACTGGTGACTCTGATCCTATCTGCGCGTCACCCAGATCTGGTGACTCTGGGCCTCACCTGAGCATCATTGGTACTGGTGACTCTGTTCCACGCCTGAGCCTAACCTGGACATGATGACTCTGGAAACACTCTGGGCCTCTCCCTGAACTGATGCCTCTGGTCCCCATCTGGATGTCACCTGGACCAGGTGATTCTGGTACCCCTCTAAGCCTCAACCAGATCTGGTGACAGTGGTCCTCAACTGGGCCTCACTGACCTAGTGAATATTCTCCATCTGGGTCTCATTTGGACCTGGTGACTCTGGTCCCTACCTGGGCATCATCGGGACATGGTTCCACTGCATGGCCTGCATATTGGCCTCACTGGACCTGGTAACTCTGTTCCCTACCTGGGCATTATCGGGACATGGTTCCTCTGCATGGCCTGCAGGTTGGCCTCACCTGGACCTGGTGAGTGGGGTTGTCACCTGGGCCTCACCCTTACCTGGTAACACAGGTCCCCACCTGGGAATCACCTGGGCCTGGTGAATCTGGTCCTTACCTGGTCCTCACTCAGTCCTGGTGACTTTGTTCCCCACCTGGACCTGATTGCTGTGGACTCCTTCTTGGCCTCACCTGGAACTGGTGACTCTGATCCTAACTGGGCCTCACCCAGATCTGGTGACTCTGGTCCTCACCTGGGCATCATTGATACCTGGTTAGTCTGTTCCACACCTGAGCCTCACCGGGACATGATGACTCTGGAACCTCTCTGGGACTCACTCTGACCTGGTGACTCTGGTCCCCATCTGGATATCACCTGGACCAGGTGATTCTGGTACACCTCTAGGGCTCAAGGTGATCTGGTGACTCTGGTCCTCAACTGGGCCTCACCTGGACCTAGTGAATATACCCCATCTGGGCCTCATTTGGACCTGGTGACTCTAGTCCGTACCTGGGCATCATCGGGATATGGTATCACGGCATGGCCTGCAGGTTGGCCTCACCTGGACCTGGTGAGTGGGGTTTTCCTCAAATGGGCAAAATTGGGACCCGGTGACTGTGTTCCACAAGTGGCCTCACCTGGACCAAGTGACTCTGGTCCCCCTCTGGGTGTCACCATGTCCTAGTGACTGTGAACCCCACTTTGGCCTGACTTGGACCTGCTGACCCTGGTTGCCACCTGCGCCTGACCTCGAACTGTTGACTCTGGTTCTTTCAAGGGCCTCCCCTGGACCTGTTGATCCTGGTCCCCACCTGGGACTCACCTGGACGTGGTGACTCTTGTCACCACCGGGCCCTCACCGGGACCTGCTTACTGTGTTCCACACCTGGGCCTCAAGTAGACCTGTTGACCATGGTCCCCAAGCCAGCCTCACATGGACATGTTGCCTCTGATCCCCACCGGGGCCTCACGTGTACCTGGTAACTCTGGTCCTCACCTGGGCCTCATCTGGACCTAGTGACTCTGGTTCCCACCTGGACTTCACCTGGATCTGGTGACTCTGGTCCACCCCAGGACCTCTCCTGGACCTGGTGACTCCTTTCCAACATGGACCTCATGTGGATCTGGTGACTCTGGTCCTCAGTTTGGCCTCACCTGGACTTGGTGTCTCTCATCCCCACTTTGACCTAACTCAGAACTGCTGAATCTTGCCCCAACTAGGCCGCACCCAGACCTGGTGACTCTTGTCCCTAGCTATGCCTCAATTCGACCTGATGAATCTGGTCCTCACGTGTGCCTCACATGTACCTGGGACTCAGCTGGATAGAAGTGGCTCTGGTTCCCACAAGGGGCACACCTGATACTGCTGACTGTGGTCTTATTCTATGCCTCACCAGGACGTAGTGATTCTGTTCCCCATCTGGGCCTGCATGGCCCTAGTGCCTCTGGTCCTCACCCAGGCATCATTGGTGATGGACCCAATGATCCTCACCCTGGATACTCTATTCCACACCTGTGCCTCACTTTGACCAGGGACTTCTGGTCCCATTCTGGGCCTCAAACTAAACTGGTTACTCTGGTTCCTGTGGGCCTCACCCTTAATGGTGACTCTGGTCACCCCTTGGGCTTCACTAGGGTCTGGTGAATCTGGTCCTTAGCTGGTCCGCACCTGGATCTGGTGACTGGTCGCCACCTGGGCCTCACCTGGACTTGGTGAATCCTGTTGCCACCTGTGCCTCACCTGGACCTTGTGACTGTGGTCCCACCTGGACCTCACCTGGATCTGGTGGCTCTGGTTCCCATATGGGGCTCTCCTGGACCTGGTTCCTGTGGTCTCCATCTGGCCTCACTTGGAACACAATGACTCTAAACAATATTTGGGCCTCTCTTGTACCTGTTGACTCTGGTCCTTACTTGGGCATCACTGGGAGCTGGATACTCTGTTATATACCTGGGTCTCACCTGGACCGGTGACTGTGGTCCCACCTGAGCCTCACCTGGACGAGGTGACTGGTTCCCACAGGGAGCTCACCTGGACCTGGTGACTCAGATCCTCATATGGGCATCATGGGACCTGGTTTCTCACTTCCACATCGGGGCCTCACATGGACCTAGTGATTCTCGTCCCACTCTGGGCCTCACCCTGATGTGGTGAATCTGGTCCCCATCTAGGCCTCACCCAGTACTGGTGACTTTGTTCCCCACCTGGACCTGATTGCTGTGGACTCTTTTTGGCCTCACCTGGAACTGGTGACTCTGAACCTATCTGCGCGTCACCCAGATCTGGTGACTCTGGCCCTCACCTGGGCATCATTGGTACCTGGTGACTCTGTTCCTCACCTGAGCCTCACCTGGACATGATGACTCTGGAACCTCTCTGGGCCTCTCCCTGACCTGGTGACTCTAGTCCCTAACTGGGCATCATCGGGACATGGTTCCACTGCATTGCCTGCAGGTTGGCCTCACCTGGATGTTGTAACTCTCGTCCTTACCTGGGTATCATCGGGACATGGTTCCTCTGCATGGCCTGCAGGTTGGCCTCACCTGGACCTGGGGTGCCTTGCCACCTGGCCTCACCAATACCTGGTGACTCAGGTCCCCACGTGGGCCTCATTTGGACCTGGTGAATCTGGTCCTTACCTGGTCGTCACCCGGAACTGGTATGTCTGGTCACCACCTGGGAATAACCTGGGCCTGGTGAATCTGGTCCCAATCTGGGCCTCACCCTGTCCTGGTGACTTTGTTCCCCACCTGGGCCTGATTGCTGTGGACTCTTTTTTGGCCTCACCTGGAACAGGTGACTCTGATCCTATCTGCCCGTCACCCAGACCTGGTGACTCTGGTCCTCACCTGGGCATCTTTGGTACCTGGTGACTCTGTTCCACACCTGAGCCTCACCTGGACATGATGACTCTGGAACCTCTCTGGGCCTCATCCTGACCTGGTGACTCTGGTCCCCATCTGGATGTCACCTGGACCAGGTGATTCTTGTACCCCTCTAGGCCTCAACAGGGTCTGGTGACTCTGGTCCTCCACTGGACCACACCTGGACCTAGTGAATATGCTCCATCTGGGCCTCATTGGACCTGGTGATTCTGGTCCCTACCTGGGCATCATCGGGACACGGTTCCACTGCATCGCCTGCAGGTTGGCCTCACCTGGACCTGGTAACCCTGGTCCCTACCTGGACATCATCAGGGCATGGTTTCCACTGCATGGCCTGCAGGTTGCCTCACCTGGACGGTAACTCTGGTTCCTACATGGGCATCATCGGGACAGGGTTCCTCTGCATGGCTCGAAGGATGGCCTCTCCTGGACCTGGTGAGTGTGGTTGCCACCTGTGCCTCGCCCGTACCTGGGGACACAGGTCCCCTCGTGGGCCTCTTGGACCTGGTGAATCTGGTCCTTACCTGGTCATCTCCCAGACCCGTGGTCTCTGGTCACCACCTGGGCCTCACCTGGACCTGGTCAATCTGGTCCCCATCTGGGCCTCACCCAGTCCTGGTGACTTTGTTCCCCACCTGGATCTGATTGCTGTGGACTCTTTCTTGGCCTCACCTGGAACTGGTGACTCTGATCCTATCTGCGCATTACCCAGACCTGGTGACTCTGGTCCTCACCTGGGCGTCATTGGGACCTGGATACTCTATTCCACACCTGGGCCTCTCTTTGACCAGGGACCTCTGGTCCCATTCTGGGCCTCAAACTAAACTGGTTACTCTGGTTCCCCTTCTGGGCCTCACCCTTACCTGGTATATCTGGTCACCCCTTGGGCTTCACTTGGGCCTAGTGAATCTGGTCCTTAGCTGGTCCGCACATGGATCTGGTGACTGGTCGCCACCTGGGCCTCACCTGGACTTGGTGAATCCTGTTGCCACCTGCGCCTCACCGGGACCTTGTGACTCTTTTCCCACCTGGCATCATGGGACATGGTTACTCTGTTCCCCACCTGGGCCTCACCTGGACATGATAACTTTGCTCCACACTTTGACCTCAACTGGTCCTGATGACTCTGGTCCCCCACCTAGGCCTCTATCTGGACCTGGTGACTCTGGTCCCCACCTGGTTCTCACCTGGACCTGGTGACTCTCGTTCCCACATGAACCACACCTGGACCTGGACTGTGGTGTTCTTGTAGACGGACATTTACCTGGTGACTCCGGTCCCCACTAGGGCCTCACGTGGATCTGGTGACTCTGGCCTGAAGGTTGGCCTCACCTGGACCTGGTGAGTGGGGTTGCCACCCCATACCTGGTGATTCAGTTCCCCACGTGGGCCTCTTGGACCTGGTGAATCTGGTCCTTACCTGGTCCACTCCCAGACCCGGGGACTCTGGACACCACCTGGGCCTCACCTGGACGTGTTGAATCTGGTCCCCATCTGGGCCTCACCCAGTCCTGGTGACTGTGTTCCCCACCTGGACCTGATTGCTGTGGACTCTTTCTTGGCCTCACCTGGAACTGGTGACTCTGATCCTATCTGCGCGTCACCAGATCTGGTCACTCTGGTCCTCACATATGGACCATTATGACCTGGACACTGTGTTCCAGACCTGAGCCTCACCTGAACATGATGACTCTGGAGCCTCTCTGGGCCTCACCCTGACCTGGTGATTCTGGTCCCCATCTGGATGTCACCTGGACCAGGTGATTCTGGTACCCCTCTAGGCCTCATCCAGATCTGGTGACTCTGGTCCTCAACTGGGCCTCACCTGGACATAGTGAATACATTCCATCTGGGGCTCATTTGGACCTGGTTACTCTTGTCCCTTCCTGGGCATCATCGGGACATGTCTCCACTGCATGACCTGCAGGTTGGCCTCACCTGGACCTGGTAACTCTGGTCCCTACCTGGGCATCATCGGGACATGGTTCCACTGCATGGCCTGTAGGTTGGCCTCACCTGGACCTGGTAACTCTAGTCCCAACCTGGGCATCATCGGGACTAGGTTCCTCTGCATGGCCTGCAGGTTGCCCTCACCTGGACCTGGTGAGTGGGGTTGCCACCTTGCCTCACCCATACCTGGTGACACAGGTCCCACGTGGGCCTCACTTGGACCTGGTGAATCTGGTCCTTACCTTGTCCTCACCCGGAACTTGTAACTCTGGTCACCACCTGGGAATCACCTGGGCCTGGTGAATCTGGTCCCCCTCTGGGCCTCACCCAGTCCTGGTGACTTAGTTCCCCACCTGGGCCTGATTGCTGTGGACTCCTTCTTGGCCTCACCTTGAAATGGTGACTCTGATCCTAACTGGGTCTCACCCAGATCTGATGACTCTGGTCCTCACCTGTGGACCATTATGACCTGGATACTTTGTTACACACCTGAGCGTCACCTGGATATGATGACTCTGGATCCCCTGGGCCTCAGCCTGACATGGTGACTCTGGTCTCCATCTGGATGTCACCTAGACCAGGTGAATCTGGTACCCCTCTAGGCCTCAACTTGACCTGGTGACTCTGGTCCTCAACTGGGCCTACGGGGACCTAGTGAACATGCTCCCACCTGTGCCTCATCTGGACCTGGTGACTCTGGTTCTACCTGGGCATCATCGGGACATGGTTACTCTATTCAGCAGGAGCTGGTGAGTGTGGTTTCCACCTGCACCTCACCTGGACCTGATGATCCTGGTCTGCACGTGAGACTACTGTGGATCTGGTGACTGTGGTCCCCACCTGGGATTCACCTGGATTTGGGGACTCCGGTCCCCATCTGGGCCTCACCTGGCCCTGTTGACCATGGTCCTCAACTGGGCAAAATTGGGACCCGGTGACTGTGTTCCACAACTGGACCTCAACTGGACCTCATGACTCTGGTCCCACCTGGGCGTCACCAGGACCTGGTGTCTCTGGTACCCACCTGGGTAGCATCAGGATATGGTTACACTGTTCACTAACAGTGACTCAGCTGGACCTATTGACTCTGGTCTTCACCTGGGCCACACCTGGACATGGTGACACTGGTTCCCACATGGGTCTCACCTGGACATGGTGAGTCAAAGCCCAACCTGGTAGTAACCTGTAACTGGTGATACTCATTCCCACATGGACATATCATGGGGACCTGGTGGCTGCAGAGTTTCTAGCTTCTCATGTACCTAGTGACTCTGGTCCCCACCTGGGCTTCACCTCGATCTGGTGACTCTGGTCCCCACCTGGACTTCACCTGGATCTAGTGACTCTCTTTCCAACAAGGATCTCACCTGAATGTGGTGAATCTGGTACTCAGTTTGGCCTCACCTGGACCTGGTGTCTCTCGTCCCCACTTGGACCTAACTCAGAACTGCTGAATCTTGCCCCACACAGGCCGCACCCAGACCTGGTAACTCTTGTCCCAGCTATGCCTCAATTCGACCTGATGAATCTGGTCCTCACGTGGGCTTCACATGGAACTGGGACTCAGCTGGATAGAGTGGCTCTGGTTCCCACAAGGGGCTCACCTGATACTGGTGACTGTGGTCTTTTTCTATGCCTCACCAGGACCTAGTGATTCTGTTCCCATCTGGGCCTGCATGGCCCTAGTGACTTTGGTCCTCACCCAGGCATCATTCGACCTGGATACTCTATTCCTCACCTGGGCCTCACTTTGACCAGGGACCTCTGGTCCCATTCTGGGCCTCAAACTAAACTGGTTACTCTGGTTACCCCTCTGGGACTCACCCTTACCTGGTAAATCTGGTCACTCCTTGGGCTTCACTTGGGCCTGGGGAGTCTGGTCCTTAGCTGGTCCTCACCTGGATCTGGTGACTGGTCGCCACCTGGGTCTCACCTGGACTTGGTGAATCCTGTTGCCACCTGCGCCTCACCTGGACCTTGTGACTGTGGTCCCACCTGGACCTCACCTGGATCTGGTTGCTCTAGTTCCCATATGGGGCTCTCCTGAATCTGGTCCGTGTTGTCTGCATCTGGCCTCACCTGGAACACAATGACTCTGATACATATTTGGGCCTCTCCTGGACCTGATGATGCTGGTCCTTACCTGGGCATCACTGGGACCTGGATACTCTCTTATATACCTGGGCCTCACCTGGACCTGGTGACTGTGGTCCCACCTGTGCCTCATCTGGACGAGGTGAATGGTTCCCACAGGGACCTCACCTGGACCTGATGACTCAGGTCCTCATATGGCATCATGGGACCTGGTTCTCAGTTCCACATCGGGGCCTCACCTGGACCTAGTGATTCTCGTCCCCCTCTGGCCTCACCGTGACGTGGTGACTCTGGTCACCCTGGATATCACCAGAACCGGGTGACTCTGATCCCCTCTGGGACTCTCCCGGAGCTGGGGACACTGGTCCTCAGCTGGGCCTCAACAGGACCTGGTGAATCTACTCCTCACTTAGGCCTCGTCGGACCTTGTGACTCTTTTCCCACCTGGCATCAATGGGACATGGTTACACTGTTGCCCACCTGGGCTCTCCTGGACATGATAACTTTGCTCCACACTTGACCTCAACTGGTCCTGATGAATCTTGTCCCCCCACCTAGATCTCAATCTGGACCTGGTGATGTGGTCCCACCTGGGTCTCACCTGGACCTGTTGCCTCTGATCCCACCGGGCCTCACGTGTACCTGGTAACTCTGGTCCTCACCTGGGCCTCATCTGGACCTAGTGACTCTGGTCCCCATCTGGGCTTCACATGGATCTGGTGACTCTGGTCCCCACCTGGACTTCACCTGGATCTGGTGACTCTGGACTCCACCTGGACCTCTCCTGGACCTCGTGACTCTCTTTCCAACATGGACCTCACCTGGATCTGGTGACTCTGGTCCTCAGTTTGGCCTCACCTGGACCTGGTGTCTCTCGTCCCCACTTGGACCTAACTCAGAACTGCTGAATTGCCCCACCTAGGCCGCACCCAGACCTGGTGACTCTTGTCCCCAGCTATGCCTTTATACGACCTGATGAATCTGGTCCTCACGTGGGCCTCACATGGTCCTGGGACTCAGCTGGATAGAGTGGCTCTGGTTCCCACAAGGGGCTCACCTGATACTGCTGAATGTGGTCTTATTCTATGCCTCACCAGGACCTAGTGATTCTGTTCCCCATCTGGGCCTGCATGGCCCTAGTGACTCTGGTCCTCACCCAGGCGTCACTGGGACCTGGATACTCTATTCCACACCTGGGCCTCAATTTGACCAGGGACCTCTGGTCCCATTCTGGGCCTCAAACTAAACTGGTTACTCTGGTTCCCCCTCTGGCCCTCACCCTGACCTGGTGACTCTGGTCACCCGTTGGGCTTCACTTGGGCCTGGAGAATCTGGTCCTTAGCTGTTCCGCACCTGGATCTGGTGACTGGTCGCCACCTTGGCCTCACCTGGACTTGGTGAATCCTGTTGCCACCTGCGCCTCACCTGGACCTTCGACTGTGGTCCCACCTGGACCTCACCTGGACGAGGTGACTGGTTCCCACAGGGACCTCACCTGGACCTGGTGACTCAGGTCCTCATATGGGCATCATGGGACCTGGTTTCTCAGTTCCATATCGGGGCCTCACCTGGAGCTAGTGATTCTTCTCCCCCTCTGGGCCTCACCCTGACGTGGTGACTCTGTACCCACCTGGATATCACCAGAATCGGGTGACTCTGGTCCCCCTCCGGTTCTCACACCGTGCCCTAATGACTCTGAACCCCACTTGGCCTGACTTGGACCTGCTGACCCTTGGTTGCCAACTGAGGCCTGACCTCGAACTGTTGACTCTGTTTCTTTCAAGGGCCTCCCCTGTACCTGCTGATCCTGGTCCCCACCTGGGTCTCACCTGGACGTGGTGACTCTTGTCACCACCGGGGACTCACCTGGGACCTGTTTCCTGTGTTCCACACATGGGCCTCAAGTAGACCTGTTGACCATGGTCCCCAAGCCGGCCTCACATGGACCTGTAGCCTCTGATCCCCACCGGGGCCTCATGTGTACCTGGTAACACTGGTCCTCACCTGGGCCTCATCTGGACCTAGTGACTCTGGTCCCCACCTGGGCTACACTTGGATCTGATGACTCTGGTCCCTCACCTGGACTTCACCTGGATCTGGTGACTCTGGTACCCACCTCGACCTCTCCTGGACCTGGTGACTCTCTTTCCAACATGGACCTCACCTGGATCTGGTGACTCTGGTCCTCAGTTTGGCCTCACATGGACCTGTATCTCTCGTCCCCACTTGGTCCTAACTCAGTACTGCTGAATCTTGTCCCACCTAGGCCGCACCCAGACCTGGTGACTCTTGTCCCCCAGCTATGCCTCAATTCAACCTGATGGATCTGATCCTCACGTGGGCCTCACATGGACCTGGGACTCAGCTGGATAGAGTGGCTCTGGTTCCCACAAGGGGCTCACCTGATACTGGTGACTGTGTTCTTATTCTATGCCTCACAAGGACCTAGAGATTCTGTTCCCCATCTGGGCCTGCATGGCCCTAGTGACTCTGGTCCTCACCCAGGCATCATTGGGACCTGGATACTCTATTCCACACCTGGGCCTCACTTTGACCAGGGACCTCTGGTCCCATTTTGGGCCTCAAACTAAACTGGTTTACTCTGGTTACCCCTCTGGGCCTCACCCTTACCAGGTGACGCTGGTCACCCCTTGGGCTTCACCTGGGCCTGGTGAATCTGGTCCTTGGCTGGTCCTCACCTGCATTCTGGTGACTGAACGCCACCTGGGCCTCACCTGGACTTGGTGAATCCTGTTGCCATCTGCGCCTCACCTGGACCTTCTGACTGTGGTCCCACCTGGACCTCACCTGGATCTGCTGTCTCTGGTTCCCATATGGGGCTCTCCAAGACCTGGTTCCTGTGGTCTCCATCTGGCCTCACCTGGAACACAAAGTCTCTGATCCATATTTGGGCCTCTCCTGGACCTGTTGACTCAGGTCCTTACCTAGGCATCATTGGGACCTGGATACTCTCTTATATACCTGGGCCTTATCTGGAACTGGTTACTGTGGTCCCACATGGGCCTCACCTGGAGGAGGTGACTGGTTCCCTCAGGGACCTCAACTGCACCTGGTGACTCAGGTCCTCATATGGGCATCATGGGACCTGGTTTCTTAGTTACACATCGGGGCTTCATCTGGACCTAGGGATACTCGTCCCCCTCTGGGCCTCACTCTGACGTGGTGACTCTGGTCCCCACCTGGATATCACCAGAACCGGGTTCCTCTGGTCCCCTCTGGGACTCCCCCTGAGCTGGGGACACTAGTCTTCAACTGGGCCTCAACAGGACCTAGTGAATCTACTCCTCACTTAGGTCTCGTCTGGACCTTGTGACTCTTTTCGCACCTGGCAACAATGGGACATTGTTACTCTGTTCCACAACTGGGCCTCACCTGGACATGATAACTTTGCTCCACACTTTGGCCTCAACTGGTTCTGATGACACTGGTCGCCCCACCTTGTTCTCAATCTGGACCTGGTGACTGTGGTCCCCACCTGGGTCTCACCTGGACCTGGTGACTCTCGTTCCCACATGAACCACACCTGGACCTGGTGTCTATGGTGTTCTTGTAGACTCACATTTACCTGGTGACTCCTGTCCCCACTAGGGCATCACCTGGATCTGGTGACTCTGGCCTGCAGGTTGGCCTCACCTGGACCTGGTGAGTGGGGTTGCCACCTGGGCATCACCCATACCTGGTGACTCAGGTCCCCACGTGGGCCTCTTGGAACTGGTGAATCTGGTCCGTACCTGGTCCTCTCCCAGACCCTGGGACTCTGGTCACCACCTGGGCCTCACCTGGACCTAATGAATGAATCTGGTCCCCATCTGGTCCTCACCCAGTCCTGTTGACTTTGTTCCCCACCTGGACCTGATTGCTGTGGACTCTTTCTTGGCCTCACCTGGACCTGGTGACTCTGATCCTATCTGCTCGTCACCCAGACCTGGTCACTCTGGTCCTCACCTGGGCATCATTGGTACCTGGTGACTCTGTTCGAGACCTGAGTCTCACCTGGACATGATGACTCTGGAACCACTCTGGGCCTAACCCTGATCTGGTGACTCTGGTCTCCATCTGGATTTCACCTGGACCAGGTGACTGGGACCCCTCTAGGCCTCAACCAGGTATGGGGACACTGGTCCTCCACTGGGCCGCACTTGGACCTAGTGAATATGCTCCATCTGGGCCACAGTTGGACCTGGTGACTCTGGTCCCTACCTGGGCATCATCGGGACATGGATCCACTGCATGGCCTGCAGGTTGGCCTCAGCTGGACCTGGTAACTCTGGTCCCTACCTGGGCATCACCGGAACACGGTTCGTCTGCATGGCATCCAGGTTGGCCTCACGTGGACCTAGTGAGTGGGGTTGCCACTTGGGGCTCACCCATTCCTGGTGACACAGGTCCCCACGTGGGCCTCACTTGGACCTGGTGAATCTGGTCCTTACTTGTTCCTCACCCGCATGTGGTAACCCTGGTCACCACCTGGGAATCACCTGGACCTGTTGAATCTGGTTCCCCTCTGGGCCTCACCCAGTCCTGTTGACTTTCTTCCCCACCTGGACCTGATTGCTGTGGACTCCTCTTGGCCTCAACTGAACTGATGACTCTGATCCTACTGGGCCTCACCCAGATCTGGTGACCATGGTCCTCACCTGTGGACCATTATGACCTGGATACTCTGTTCCACACCTGAGCCTCACCTGGACATGATGACTCTGGAACCTCTCTGGGCATCACCCTGACCTGGTGACTCTGGACCCATCTGGATGGCACCTGGACCAGGTGATTCTGGTACCCCTCTAGGACTCAACCACGTCTGGTGACACTGGTCCTCAACTGGGCCTCACCTGGACGTAGTGAATATGCTCCATCTGAGCCTCATTTGGACCTGGTGACTCTGGTCCCTACCTGGGCATCATCGGGACATGGTTCCACTGCATGGCCTGCAGGTTGGCCTCACCTGGACCTGGTGAGTGGGGTTGCCACATGGGCCTCACCCATACCTGTTGACTCTGTCCCCACGTGGGCCTCTTGGACCTGGTGAATCTGGTCCTTACCTGGTTCTCTCCAAGACCCGGGGACTCTGGTCACCACCTGGGAATCACTTGGACCTGTTGAATCTTTTCCCCATCTGGGCCTCACCCAGTCCTGGTGGCTTTGTTCCCCACCGGTACCTGATTGCTGTGGATTCTTTCTTGGCCTCACCTGGAACTGGTGACTCTGATCCTATCTGCTCGTCACCCAGAATTGGTGACTCTGGTCCTCACCTGGGCATCATTGGTACCTGGTGACTCTGTTCTACACCTGAGCCTCACCTGGACATGATGACTCTGGAACCTCTCTGGGCCTCACCGTGACCTGGTAACTCTGGTCCCCATCTGGATGTCACCTGGACCAGGGGATTCTGGTACCCCTCTAGGCCTCAACCAGATATGGTGACTCGGGTCCTCAACTGGGCCTCATCTGGACCTAGTGAATATGATCCATCTTGGCCTCATTTGGACCTGGTGACTCTGGTCCCTACCTGGGCATCATAGGTATATGGTTCCACAGCATGGCCTGCAGGTTGGCCTCACCTGGACATTGTAACTCTGGTCCCTACCTGGGCATTATCGGGACATGATTCCACACATGCCCTGCAGGTTGGCATCACCTGCACCTGGTAATTCTAGTCCCTACCTGTGCATCATCAGGACATGGTTCCTCTGCATGGCCTGCAGGTTGGCATCACCTGGACCTGGTGAGTGGGGTTGTCACCTGTGCCTCACCCATGCCTGGTGACACAGGTCCCCACGTGGGCCTCACTTGGAACGGGTGAATCTGGTCCTTACCTTGTTCTCACCCGGAACTCGTAACTCTGGTCACCACCTGGGAATCACCTGGGCCTGGTGTTTCTGGTACCCATCTGGGCGTCATCCAGTCCTGGTGACATTGTTCCCCACCTGGACCTGATTGCTGTGGACACTTTCTTGGCCTCACCTGGAACTGGTGACTCTGATCCTATCTGCGCATCACCCAGACCTGGTGATTCTGGTCCTCACCTGGACATGATGACTCTGGAACCACTCTGGGCCTCACCCTAACCTGGGGACCCTGGTCCCCATCTGGAACTCACCTGTATCTGGTGACTCTGGTCTCAGTTTGTCCTCACCTGGACTGGTGTCTATTGTCCCCACTTTGACCTAACTCAGAACTGCTGAATCTTGCCCCACCTAGGCCGCACCTAGACCTGATGACTCTTGTCCCCAGCGATGCTTCAATTCGACCTGATGAATCTGGTCCTCACGTGGGCCTCACATGGACCTGGGACTCAGCGGGATAGAGTGGCTCTGGTTCCCACAAGGGCTCACCTGATACTGGTGACTGTGTTCTTATTCTATGCCTCACCAGGACCTAGTGATTCTGTTCCCCATCTGGGCTTTCATGGCCCTAGTGACTCTGGTCCTCACCCAGGCATCATTGGGACCTGGATACTCTATTCCACACCTAGGCATCACTTTGTCCAGGGACCTCTGGTCCCAATCTGGGTCTCAAACTAAACTGGTTACTCTGGTTCCCACTCGGGGCCTCACCCTTACCTGGAAAATCTGGTCACCCCTTGGGTTTCACTTGGGCCTGGTGAATCTGGGTCTTATCTGGTCCACACCTGGATCTGGTGACAGATCACCACGTGGGCCTCACCTGGACTTGGTGAATCCTGTTGCCTCCTGCGCCTCACCTGGACCTTGTGACTGTGGTCCCTCCTGGAACTCACCTGGATCTGGTGGCTCTGGTTCCCATATGGGGCTCTCCTGGACCTGGTTCCTGTGGTCTCCATCTGGCCTCACCTGGAACACAATGACTCTGATCCATATTTGGGCCTCTCCTGGACCTGTTGACTCTAGTCCTTACCTGGGCATCATTGGGACCTGGATACTCTCTTATGTACCTGGGCCTCACCAGGACCTGGTGACTGTGGTCCCACCCGGGCCTCACCTGGACGGGGTGACTGGTTCCCACAGGGACATCACCTCGACCTGGTGACTCAGGTCCTCATATGGGAATATTGGGACCTGGTTTCACAGTTCCACATTGGGGTCTCACCTGGACCTAGTGATTCTCGTCCCCCACTGGGCCTCACCCTGACTTGTGACACTGGTCCCCACCTGGATATCACCAGAACCGGGTGACACACCCGGAGCTGGGGACACTGGTCCTCAGCTGGGCCTCAACAGGACCTGGTGAATCTACTCCAAACTTAGGCTTCGTCTGGACCTTGTGACTATTTTCCCACCTGGCATTATTGGGATATGGTTACTCTGTTCCCCATCTGGGCCTCACCTGGACATGATAACTTTGCTGCACACTTTGGCCTCAACTGGTCTTGATGACTCTCGTCCCCCAACCTAGGCCTCAATCTGGACCTGGTGACTGTCGTCCCCACCTGGGTCTCACCTGGAACTGGTGACTCTCGTTCCCACATGAACCACACCTGGACCTGGTGACTGTGGTGTTCTTGTAGACTCACTTTTACCTGCCTTCTCCGGTGCCGACTAGGGCCTCACGTGGATCTGGTGACTTTGGCATGCAGGTTGGCCTCACGTGGACACGGTGAGTGGGGTTGCCACCTGGGCCTCACCCATACCTGGTGACTCAGGTCTCCACGTGGGCCTCTTGGACCTGGTGAATCTTGTTCTTACCTGGTCCTTTCCCAGGCCCGGGGACTCTGGTCACCACCTGGTTCTCACTTGGACCTGGTGAATCTGGTCCCCATCTGTGCCTCACCCAGTCCTGGTGACTTTTTTCCCCACCGGGACCTGATTGCTGTGGACTCTTTCTTGGCCTCACCTGAAACGGGTGACTCTGATCGTATCTGAGTGTCACCCAGACCTGGTGACTCTGGTCCTCACCTAGCCATCATTGGTACATGGAGACTCTGATCCACACCTGAGCCTCACCTGGACATGATGACACTGGAACCTCTCTAGGCCTCACCCTGACCTGGTGACCCTGGTCCCCATCTCGATGTCACCTGGACATGGTGATTCTTGTACCCCTCTAGGACTCAACCAGATCTGGTGACTCTCGTCCTCAACTGGGCCTCACCTGGACCTAGTGGATATGCTCCATCTGGGCCTCATCTGGACCTGGTGACTCTGGTTCCTACCTGGGCATCATCGGGACATGGTTACTCTATTCCACACTGGGAATGACCTGATCCTGGTAACTCTGGTCCTCTCTTTGGACTCTTCTGTACCAGGTAACTCTGGCTCCACCTGGGCCTGACCTGTAACTGGTGACTCTGATCCTACGCATGGCCTCATCTGACCTGGTGACTGTGCTTCCCATCGGGACCTCACCTGGACCTCATGTCTCCGGTCCCACCTGGGCTTACCAGGACCTGGTGTCTCTGGTACCCACATGGGTACCATCAGGATATGGTTACCCTGTTCACTAACAGTGACACAGCCGGACCTATTAGCTCTGGTCTTCACCTGGGCCACACCTGGACATGGTGACACTGGTTCCCACCTGGGTCTCACCTGGACATGGTGAGTCGGATCCCCACCTGGTCCTCACATGTAACTGGTGATTCTCGTTCCCACATGGACTCATGTGGAACTGGTGGCTGCAGTGTTTTGAGCTTCTCATGTACCTCTTGACTCTGGTCCCCACCAGGGCCTCACCGGGACCTGGTGAATCTGGTCCCCATCTGGGCCATACCCAGTCCTGGTGACTTTGTTCCCCACCTGGACCTGATTGCTGTGGACTCTTTCTTGGCCTCACCTGAAGCGGGTGACTCTGATCCTATCGGCGCGTCACCTAGACCTGGTGACTCTGGTCCTCACCTGGGCATCATTGGTACCTGGTGACTCTGTTCCACACCTGAGCCTCACCTGGACATCATGACTCTGGAACCTCTCTGGGCATCAACCTGACCTGGTGACTCTGGTCCCCATATGGAAGTCACCTGGACCAGGGGAGTCTGGTACTCCTCTGGGCCTCAACCAGGTCTGGTGACTCTAGTCCTCAACTGGGACTCACCTGTAGCTAGTGAATATGCTCCATCTGGGCGTCATTTGGACCTGGTGACTCTGGTACCTACCTGGGCATCATCGGTACATGGTTCCACTGCATGACTTGCAGATTGGCCTCACCTGGACCTGGTAACTATCGTCCCTACCTGGACATCATTGGGACCTGGTTCCTCTGCATGGCCTGGAGGTTGGCATCACCTGGACCTGGTGAGTGGGTTTGTCACCTGTGCCTCACCCATGCCTAGTGACACAGGTCCCCACGTGGGCCTCACTTGGACCTGGTGAATCTGGTCCTTACCTGGTGGTCACCCGGAACTGGTAACTCTGGTCACCACATGGGAATCACCTGGTCCTGGTGAATCTGGTCCCCATCTGTGCCTCACCCAGTCCTGTTGACTTTCTTCCCCACCTGGACCTGATTGCTGTGGACTCCTTATTGGCCTCACCTGGAACTGGTGACTCTGATCCTAACTGGGCCTCACCAAGATCTCGTGACTCTGGTCCTCACCTGTGGACCATTATGACCTGGATACTCTGTTCCACACCTGAGCCTCACCTGGATATGATGACTCTGGATCCCCTCTGGGCCTCAGCCTGACATGGGGACTCTGGTCCCCATCTGGATGTCACCAGTCCAGGTGAATCTGGTATCCCTCTAGGCCTCAACTAGACCTGGTGACTCTGACCTCAACTGGGCCTCAACGGGACCTAGTGAACATGCTCCCCACCTGCGCCACATCTGGACCTGGTCACTCTGGTTCTACCTGGGCATCATCGGGACATGGTTACTCTATTCCCACTTGGAGTGACCTGATCCTGGTAACTCTGGTCCTGACTTTGGCCTCTTCTGTACCAGGTGACTTGGCTCCACCTGGGCCTCACCTGTAACTGGTGACTCTGATCCTAAGCATGGCCTCACCTGACCTGGTGACTGTGGTTCCCATCGGGACCTCACCTGGACCTCATGTCTCTGGTCCCATTTGGGCCTCACAAGGACCTGGTGTCTCTGCTACCCACCTGGGTAGCATTAGGATATGGTTACACTGTTCACTAACAGTGACCCAGCCGGACCTATTAACTCTGGTCTTTACCTGGGCCACACCTGGACATGGTGACACTGGTTCCCACCTGGGTCTCACCTGGACATGGTGAGTCGTATCCCCACGTGGTCCTCACCTGTAACTGGTGATCCTCGTTCCCACATGGAGATCATGTGGACCTGTTGGCCGCAGTGTTTCTAGCTTCTTTTTTTTTAATTTTTATTTATTTATGATAGTCACAGAGAGAGAGAGAGGCAGTGACACAGGCAAAGGGAGAAGCAGGCTCCATGCACCGGGAGCCCGACTTTGGATTCGATCCCTGGTCTCCAGGATCGCGCCCTGGGCCAAAGGCAGGCGCCAAACCGCTGCGCCACCCAGGGATCCAATGTGTTTCTAGCTCTTCATGTACCTCGTGACTCTGTTCCCCACCAGTGCCTCACCGGGACCTAGTGAGTTGGGTTGCCACCTGCACCACACCTGGACCTGGTGATTCTCGTCTGCACCTGAGACTACCCTGGATGTTGTGACTGTGGTCCCCACCTGGGCTTCACCTGGATTTCGGGACTCCGGTCCCCATCTGGGCCTCACCTGGCCCTGTTGACCATGGTCCTCAACTGGGCAAATTTGGGAACTAGTGACTGTGTTCCACAACTGGACCTCACCTGGACTAGGTGAGTCTGGTCCCCCTCTTGGTCACACCGTGCCCTAGTGACTGTGAACCCCACTTTGGCCTGACTTGGACTTGCTTACACTGGTTGCCACCTGCGCCTGACCTCGAACTGTTGACTCTGGTTCTTTCAAGGGCCTCCCCTGTACCTGGTGATCCTGGTCCCCACCTGGGCCTCACCTGGACGTGGTGACTCTTGTCACCACGGGGGACTCACCTGCACCTGCTTACTGTGTTCCACACCTGGGTCTCAAGTGGACCTGTTGACCATGGTCCCCAAGCCGGACTCACATGGACCTGTTGCCTCTGATCTCCACCGGCTCCTCACGTGTACCTGGTAACTTTGTTCCTCACCTGGGCCTCATCTGGACCTAGTGACTCTGGTCCCCACCTGGGCTTCACCTCGATCTGGTGACTCTGGTCCCCACCTGGACTTCACCTGGATCTAGTGACTCTGGTCCCAACCTGGACCTCTCCTGGACCTGGTGACTCTCTTTCCAACATGGACCTCACCTGGATCTGGTGACTCTGGTCCTCACTTTGGCCTCACCTGGACCTGGTGTCTCTCGTCCCCACTTGGACCTAACTCAGAACTGCTGATTCATTCCCCACCTAGGCCGCACACAGACCTGGTGACTCTTGTCCCCAGCTATGCCTCAATTAGACCTGATGAATCCGGTCCTCACGTGGGCTTCACATGGACCTGGGACTCAGCTGGATAGAGTGGCTCTGGTTCGCACAAGGGGCTCACCTGATACTGGTGACTGTGGTCTTATTCTATGCCTCACCAGGACCTAGTGATTCTGTTCCCCATCAAGGCCTGCATGGCCCTAGTGACTCTGGTCCTCACCCAGGCATCATTCGGAACTGGATACTCTATTCCACTCCTGGGCCTCTCTTTCACCACGGTCCTTTGGTCCCATTCTGGGCCTCAAACTAAACTGGTTACACTGTTTTCCCCTCTGGAACTCACCCTTACCTGGTGAAACTGGTCACCCCTTGGGCTTCACCTGGGCCTGGTGATTCTGGTCCTTAGCTGGTCCGCACCTGGATCTGGTGACTGGTCGCCACCTGGGCCTCACCTGGACTTGGTGAATCCTGTTGCCACCTGCGCCTCACCTGGACCTTGTGACTGTGGTCCCACCTGGACCTCACCTGGATCTGGTGGCTCTGGTTCCCATATAAGGCTCTCCTGGACCTGGTTCCTGGGGTCTCCATCTGGCCTCACCTGGAACACAATGACTCTGATCCATATTTGGGCCTCTCCTGGACCTCTTGTCTCTGTTACGTAATTGGGCATCATTGGGACCTGGATAATCTCTTATATACCTGGGCCTCACCTGGACCTGTTGACTGTGGTCACACCTGGGCCTCACCTGGACCTGGTGACTGTGGTCCCTCCTGGTCCTCCCCGAGACTAGATGACTGGTTCCCACTGGGACCACACCTGGACCTGGTGACTGAGGTCCTCATATGGGCATCATGGGGCCTGGTTTCTCAGTTCCACATCGGGGCCTCACATGAACCTAGTGATTCTCGTCCCCCTCTCGGACTCACCCAGACGTGGAGACTCTGGTCCCCACCTGGATATCACCAGAACCGGGTGACTCTGGTCCCCCTCTAGGACTCACCCGGAGCTGGGGACACTGGTCCTCAACTGGGCCTCAACAGGGCCTGGTGAATCTACTCCTCACTTAGGCCTCGTCTGGACCTTGTGACTCTTTTCCCACCTGGCATCAATGGGATATGGTTACTCTGTTCCCCACCTGGGCCTCACTTGGACATGATATCTTTGCTCCACACTTTGGTCTCAACTGGTCCTGATGACTCTGGTCCCCCCACCTAGGCCTCAATCTGGACCTGGTGACTGTTGTCCTCACCTGGGTCTCACCTGGACCTGGTGACTCTCGTTCCCACATGAACCACAACTGGACCTGGTGACTGTGGTGTTCTTATAGACTCATATTTACCTGGTCACTCCGGACCCC
Source organism: Canis lupus familiaris (assembly GCF_011100685.1). Taxonomy (NCBI): domain Eukaryota; kingdom Metazoa; phylum Chordata; class Mammalia; order Carnivora; family Canidae; genus Canis; species Canis lupus. The sequence goes on along the minus strand of NW_023331230.1, from coordinate 24,147 downwards.
ACTATGGCCTCACCTGGATCTGATGACTCTGGCCTGCAGGTTGGCCTCACCTGGACCTGGTGAGTGGGGTTGCCACCTGGGCCACACCCATACCTGGTGACTCAGGTCCCCAAGTGGGCCTCTTGGATCTGGTGAATCTGGTCCTTACCTGGTCCTCTCCCAGACCTGGGGACTCTGGTCAACACCTGGACCTCACCTGGACCTGGTGAATCTGGTCTCCATCTGGGCCTCACCCAGTCCTGGTGACTTTGTTCCCCACCTGGACTTGATTGCTCTGGACTCTTTCTTGGTCTCACCTGGAACTGGTGACTCTGAACCTATCTGCGCGTTACCCAGATCTGGTGACTCTGGTCCTCACCTTGGCATCATGGTACCTGCTTACTCTGTTCCACACTTGAGCCTCACCTGGACATGACTACTCTGGAACCTCCCTGGGCCTCAGCCTGACATGGTGACACTGGTCCCCATCTGGAAGTCACCTAGACCAGGTGAATCTTGTACACCTCTTGGCGTCAACTTGACCTGGTGACTCTGGTCCTCAACTGGGCCTCACCGGGACCTAGTGAACATGCTCCCCAACTGCGCCTCATCTGGACCTGGTGACTCAGGTTCTACCTGGGCTTCATTGGGACATTGTTACTCTGTTCCCCACTGGGACTGACCTGATCCTGGTAACTCTGGTCCTGACTTTGGCCTCTTCTGTACCAGGTTACTCTGGCTCGACCTGGGACTCACTTGTAACTCGTGACTCTAATCCTAAGCATGGCCTCACCTGACCTGGTGACTGTGGTTCCCATCGGGACCTCACCTGGACCTCATGTCTCTGGTCCCTCCTGGGCCTCACCAGGACCTGGTGTCTCTTGTACCCACGTGGGTAGCATCAGGATATGGTTACACTGTTCACTAACAGTGACCCAGCCGGACCTATTAACTCTGGTCTTCACCTGGGCCACACCTGGACATGCTGACACTGGTTCCCACCTGGGTTTCACCTGGACATGGTGAGTCGGATCCCCACGTGGTCCTCATGTGTAACTGGTGATTCTCGTTCCCACATGGACATCATGTGGATCTGATGGCTTCAGTTTTTCTAGCCTCTCATGTACCTAGTGACTCTGGTCCCCAACAGGGCCTCACCGGGACCTGGTGTGTGTGGTCGCCACCTGCACCTCACCTGGACCCGGTGATTCTGGTCTACACCTGAGACAACCCTGGATCTGGTGACTGTGGTCCCCACCTGGGCTTCACCTGGATATCGGGACTCCGGTCCCCATCTGGGGCTCACCTGGTCCTGTTGACCATGGTCCTCAACTGGGCAAAATTGTGACCCGTTGACTGTGTTCCACAACTGGACCTCACCTGCATCAGGTGACTCTGGTCCCCCTCTGTCTCACCGTGCCCTAGTAACTGTGAACCCCACTTTGGCCTGACTTCGACCTGCTGAACCTGGTTGCTACCTGCGCCTGACCTCGAACTGTTGACTCTGGTTCTTTCAAGGGCCTCCCCTGTACCTGGCGATCCTGGTGTCCACCTTGCCCTCACCTGCACGTGGTGACTCTTGTCCCCAACGGGGACTCACCTGGACCTGCTTACTGTGTTCCACACCTGGGCCTCAAGTAGACCTGTTGACCATGGTCCCCAAGCCGTCCTCACATGGACATGTTGCCTCTGAACCCCACCGGGGCCTCAAGTGTACCTGGTAACGCTGGTCCTCACCTGGGCATCATTGGTACCTGGTGACTCTGTTCCACACCTGAGGCTCCCCTGGACATGATGACTCTGGAACCTCTCTGGGCATCAACCTGACCTGGTGACTCTGGTACCCATATGGATGTCAACTGGACCACGGAATCATGGTACTTCTCTGGGCTTCAACCAGGTCTGGTGACTCTGGTCCTCAACTGGGCCTAACCTAGACCTAGTGATTATGCTCCATCTGGGCCTCATTTGGACCTGGTGACTCTGGTCCCTACCTGGGCATCATCGGACATGGTTCCTTTGCATGGCCTGTAGTTTGGCCTCACCTGGACCTGGTAACTCTCGTCCCTACCTGGACATCATTGGGACCTGGTTCCTCTGTATGGCCTGCAGTTTGGCCTACCTGGACCTGGTGAGTGGGTTTGTCACCTGGGCCTCACCCATGCCTAGTGACACAGGTCCCCACGTGGGCCTCACTTGGACCTGGTGAATCTGGTCCTTACCTGGTCCTCACCCGGAACTGGTAACTCTGGTCACCACCTGGGAATCACCTGGGCCTGGTGAATCTGGTCCCCATCTGGGCCTCATCCAGTCCTGGTGACTTTGTTCCCCACCTGGACCTGATTGCTGTGGACTCCTTCTTGGCCTCACCTGGAACTGGTGACTCTGATCCTAACTGGGCCTCACTCAGTTCTGGTGACTCTGGTCCTCATCTGTGGACCATTATGAGCTGGATAAACTCTTCCACCCCTGAGCCTCACCTGGGTATGATGACTCTGGAGCCCCTCTGGGCCTCAGCCTGATATGGTGACTCTGGTCCCTATCCGTATGTCACCTAGACCAGGTGAATCTGGTACCCTTCTATGCCTCAACTTGACCTGGTAAACCTGGTCCTCAACTGGGCCTCACCGGGACCTAGTGAACATGCTCCCCACCTGAGCCGCATCTGGACCTGGTGACTCTGGTTCTACCTGGGCATCATCGGGACATGGTTTCTCTATTCCCAACTAGGACTGACCTGATCCTGGTAACTCTGGTCCTGACTTTGGCCTCTTCTGTACCAGGTGACTTTGGCTCCACCTCGGCCTCACCTGTAACCTGTGACTCTGATCCTAAGCATGGCCTCACCTGACCTGGTGACTGTGGTTCCCATCGGGACCTCACCTGGACCTCATGTCTCTGGTCACACCTGGGCATCACCAGGACGTGGCGTCTCTGGGACCCTCCTGGGTAGCATCAGGATATGGTTACAGTGTTCACTAACAGTGCGCCAGCCAGAACTATTAACTCTGGTCTTCACCTGGGCCACACCTGCACATGGTGACACTGGTTCCCACCTGGGTCTCACCTGGACATGGTGAGTCGTATCCCCACCTGGTCTTCACCTATAACTGGTGATTCTCGTTCCCACATGGAGATCATGTGGACCTGTTGTCTGCAGTGTTTCTAGCTTCTTTTTTTTAATTTTTATTTATTTATGATAGTCACAGAGAGAGAGAGGCACAGACACAGGCAGAGGGAGGAGCAGGCTCCATGCACAGGGAGTTCGACGTGGGATTCGATCCCGGTTCTCCAGGATCGCGCCCTGGGCCAAAGGTAGGCGCCAAACCGCTGCGCCACCCAGGGATCCCATGTGTTTCTAGCTTCTCATGTACCTCGTGACTCTGGTCCCCACCAGGGCCTCACTGGGACCTGCTGAGTGTGGTTGCCACCGGCACCTCACCTGGACCTGGTGATTCTGGTCTGCCCCTGAGACTACCCTGGATCTGGTGACTGTGGTCCCCACCTGGGCTTCACCTGGATTTGGGGACTCCAGTCCCCATCTGGGCCTCACCTGGCCCTGTTGACCATGGTCCTGAACTGGGAAAATTGGGAGCCGGTGACTGTGTTCCACAACTGGACTTCACCTGGACCAAGTGACTCTGGTCCCCCTCTGGGTCGCACCGTGCCCTAGTGACTGTGAACCCCACTTTGTCCTAACTTGGACCTGCTGACCCTGGATGCCACCTAAGTCTGACTTCGAACTGTTGACTCTGGTTTTTCAAGGGCTTCCCCTGTACCTGGTGATCCTGGTCCGCATCTGGGCCTCACCTGGACGTGGTTACTCTTGTCACCACCGGGGACTCACCAGGACCTGCTTACTGTGTTCTACACCTGGGCCTCAAGTACACCTCTTGACCATAGTCCCCAAGCTGGCCTCACATGGAGCTGTTTCCTCTGATCCCCACCGGGGCCTCACGTGTACCTAGTAACTCTGGTCCTCACCTGGGCCTTATCTGGACCTAGTGACTCTGGTCCCCACCTGGACTTCACCTGGATCTGGTGAGTCTGGTCCCCACCTGGACCTCACCTGGATCTGGTGACTCTGGTCCTCAGTTCGGTCTCACCTGGACCTGGTGTCTCTCGTCCCCACTTTGATCTAACTCAAAACTGCTGAATCTTGCCAAACCTAGGACGCACCCAGACCTGGGGACTCTTGTCCCCAGCTATGCCTCAATTCGAACTGACCTGATGAATCTGGTCCTCATGTGGGCCTCACATGGACTTGGGACTCAGCTGCATAGAGTGGCTCTGGTTCCCACAAGAGTCTCACCTGTTACTGGTGACTCGGGTCTTTTTCTATGCCTCACAAGGACCTAGTGATTCTGTTCCCCATCTGGGCCTGCATGGCCCTAGTGACTCTAGTCCTCACCCAGGCATCATTGGGACCTGGATACTCTATTCCACACCTGGGCCCCTCTTTGACCAGGGACCTCTGGTCCCATTCTGGGCCTCAAATTAAACTGGTTACTCTGGTGCCCCTCTCGGATTCACCCTTACCTCGTGGCTCTGGTCACCCCTTGGGGTTCACTTGGGCCTGGTGAATCTGGTCCTTAGCTGGTCTGCACCTGGATGTGATGACTGGTCGCCACCTGGGCCTCACCTGGACTTGGTGAATCCTGTTGCCACCTGCGCCTCACCTGGACCTTGTGATTGTGGACCCACCTGGAACTCACCTGGATCTGATGGCTCTGCTTCACATATGGGGCTCTCCTGGAACTCTTCCCTGTGGTCTCCATTTGGCCTCACCTGGAACACAATGACTCTGATCCATATTTGGGCCTCTCCTGGACCTGTTGACTCTGGTCTTTTCCTGGCCATCATTGGGACCTGGATACTCTCTTATATACCTGGGCCTCACCTGGACCTGGTGACTGTGGTCCCACCTGGGCCTCACCTGGACGAGGTGACTGGTTCCCACAGGGACCTCAGCTGGACCTGGTGACTCAGGTCCTCATATGGGCATCATGAAACCTGGTTTTTCAGTTCCACATCGGGGCCTCACATTGACCTAGTGATTCTCGTCCCCCTCTCGGCCTAACACTGACGTGCTGACTCTGGTCCCCACCTGGATATCACCAGAACCGGGTGACTCTGGTCCCCCTCTGGGACTCATCCGCAGCTGTGGACACTGGTCCTCAACTGGGCCTCAACAGGACCTAGTGAATCTACTCCTTACTTAGACCTCGTCTGGACCTTGTGACACTTTTTCCACCTGGCATCAGTGGGACATGGTTACTCTGTTCTCCACCTGGGCCTCACCTGGACATGATAACTTTGCTCCACACTTTGGCCTCTACTGGTCCTGATGACACTGGTCCACCCACCTAGGCCTCAATCTGTACCTGGTGACTGTGGTCCCCACCTGGGTCTCACCTGGACCTGGTGACTCTCGTTCCCACATGAACAAAAACTGGACCTGGTGACTGTGGTTTTCTTGTAGACTCACATTTACCTGGTGACTCTGGTCCACACTAGGTTCTCACCTGGATATGGTGACTCTGGCCTGCAGGTTGGCCTCACCTGGACCTGGTGATTGGGGTTGCCACCTGGGCCTCATCCATACCTGGTGACTCAGGTCCCCTGTGGGCCTCTTGGAGCTGGTGAATCTGGTCCTTACCTGGTCCTCTCCCAGAGTCGGGGACTCTGGTCACCATCTGGGCCTCACCTGGTCCTGTTGAATCTGGTCCCCATCTGGGCCTCACCCAGTCCTGGTGACTTTGTTCCCCACCTGGACCTGATTGCTGTGGACTCTTTCTGGGCCTCATCTGGATCTGGTGACTCTGATCCTATCTGCGCGTCACCCATACCTGGTGACTCTGGTCCTCACCTGGACATAATTGGTACCTGATGACTCTGTTCCACACCTGAGCCTCACCTGGACATGATGACTCTGCAACCTCTCTAGGCCTCACCCTGACCTGGTGACTCTGGTCCCCATGTGGATGTCACCTGGACCAGGTGAATCTGCTACCCCTCTAGGTCTCAACCAGATCTGGTGACTCTGGTCCTCAACTGGGCCTCACCTGCACCTAGTGAATATGCTCGATCTGTCCTCATTTGGACCTGGTGACTCTGGTCCCTACCTGGGCATCATCGGGACATGGTTCCACTGCATGACTTGCAGGTTGGCCTCACCTGGACCTGGTAAATATTGTCCTACCTCGGCATCATCAGGACATGGTTCCACTGCATGGCCTGCAGGTTGGCATCACCTGGACCTGGTAACTCTAGTCCCTACGTGGGCATCATCGAGACACGGTTCCTCTGCATGGCCAGCAGGTTGTCCTCACATGGACCTGGTGAGTGGGGTTGTCACCTGGACCTCACCCATACCTGGTGACACAGGTCCGCACGTGTGCCTCACTTGGATCTGGTGAATCTGGTCCTTACCTGGTCCTCACCCGAAACTCCTAAATCGGGTCACCACCTGGGAATCACCTGAACCTGGTTAATCTGGTCCCCATCTGGTCCTCATCTAATCCTGGTGACTAAGTCACCCCACCTGGACCTGATTGCTGTGGACTCCTTTTGGCCTCACCTGGAACTGGTGACTCTGATCCTAAGCATGGCCTCACCTGACCTGGTGACTGTGGTTCCAATCAGGACTTCACCCGGACCTCATGTCTCTGGTCCCACCTGGGCCTCACCAGGACCTGGTGTCTCTCGTACCCACCTGGGTAGCATTAGGATATGGTTACACTGTTCACTAACAGTGACCCAGCCGGACCTATTAACTCTGGTCTTCACCTGGGCCACACCTGGACATGGTGACACTGGTTCACACCTGGGCCTCACCTGGACTTGGTGAGTCGGATCCCCACCTGGTCCTCATTTGTAAGTGGTGATTCTCGTTCCCACATGGACATCATGTGGACCTGGTGGCTGCAGTGTTTCTAGCTTCTCATGTACCTCGTGATTCTGGTCCCCACCAAGGACTCACCGGGACCTGGTGTGTGTGGTTGCCACCTCCGCCTCACCTGGACCTGGTGATTCTGGTCTGCACCTGAGACTAACCTGGATCTGGTGACGTGGTCCCCACCTGGGCTTCACCTGGATTTGGGGACTCCGGTCCCCACCTGGGCCTCACCTGGCCCTGTTGTCCATGGTCCTCACCTGGGCAAAATAGGAACCGGTGACTGTGTTCCACAACTGGACCTCTCCTGGACCACATGACTCTGCTCCCCCTCTGGGTCTCACCGATCCCTAGTGACTGTGAAACCCACTTTGGCCTGACTTGGACCTCCTGACACTTGTTGCCACCTGCCCCTGACCTCGAACTGTTGACTCTTGTTATTTCAAGGTCCTCCCCTATACCTGGTGATCCTGGTCCCACCAGGGCCTCATCTGGACATGGTGACACTTTTCAATACGGAGGACTCACCTGGACCTGCTTACTATGTTCCACTCCTGGGCCTCAAGTAGACCTGTTGACCATGGTCCCCAAGCCGACCTCACATAGACCTGTTGCCTCTGATCCCCACCGAGGCCTCACGTGTACCTGGTAACTCTGGTCCTCACCTGGGCCTCAACCGGACATAGTGACTCTGGTCCACAACTGGGCTTCACGTGATCTGGTGACTCTAGTCCACACCTGGACCTCTCCTGGACCTGGTGACTCTCAATCCAACATGGACCTCACCTGGATCTGGTGACTCTGGTCCTCAGTTTGGCCTCACCTGGACCTGGTGTCTCTCGTCCCCATTTTGACCTAACTCAGAACTGCTGATTCTTGCCCCACCTAGGCCGCACCCAGACCTGGTGACTCTTGTCCCCAGCTATGCCTCAATTCGACCTGATGAATCTGGTCCTCACGTGGGCCTCACATGGGCCTGTGACTCAGCTGGATAGAGTGGCTCTGGTTCCCACAAGGGGCTCACCTGATACTGCTGACTGGGGTGTGTTTTCTATGCCTCACCAGGACCTAGTGATTCTGTTCCCCATCTGGTCCTGCATGGCCCTAGTGACTCTGGTCCTCACCCAGGCATCACTGGGATCTGGATACTCTATACCCCACATGAGCCTCACTTTGACCAGGGACCTCTGGTCCCATTCTGGGCCTCAAACAAAATGGTTACTATGGTTCCCCCTCTGGGCCTCACCCTTACCTGGTGACTCTGGTCACCCCTTGGGGTTCACTTGGGCTTTGTGTCTGGTCCTTAGCTGGTCCGCACCTGGATGGGGTGACTTGTCGCCACCTGGGCTTCACCTGGACTTGGTGAATCCTGTTGCCACCTGCACCTCACCTGGACCTTGTGACTGTGGCCACACCTGGACCTCACCTGGATCTGGTGGCTCTGGTTCCCATATGGGGCTCTCCTGGACCTGGTTCCTGTGGTCTCCATCTGGCCTCACCTGGAACACAATGACTCTGATCCATATCTGGACCTCTCCTGGACCTGTTGACTCTGGTCCTTACCTAGGCATCATTGGGACCTGGATACTCTCTTATATACCTGGGCCTCACCTGGACCTGGTGACTGTGGTCCCACTTGGGCCTCACCTGGACGAGGTGACTGGTTCCCACAGGGACCTCACCTGGACCTGGTGACTCAGGTCCTCATATGGGCATCATGGAACCTGGTTTCTCAGTTCCACATCGGGGCCTCACCTGGACCTAGTGATTCTCTTCCCCCTCTGGGCCTCTTCCTGACGTGCTGACTCTGGTTCCCACCTGGATATCACCAGAACCGGGTGACTCTGGTCCCCCTCTGGGACTCACCCGGAGCTTGGGACACTGGTCCTCAGCTGGGCCTCAACAGGACCTGGTGAATCTACTCCTCACTTAGACCTCGTCTGGACCTTGTGACTCTTTTCCCACCTGGCATCAATGGGACATGGTTACTGTGTTCCCCACCTGGGCCTCACCTGGACATGATAACTTTGCTCCACACTTTGGCCTCAACTGGTCCTGATGACTCTGGTCCCCCCACCTAGGCCTCAATCTGGACCTGGTGACTGTGGTCCCCACCTCTTTCTCACTTGGACCTGGTGACTCTCGTTCCCAGATGAACCACACGTGGATCTGGTGACTGTGGTGTTCTTGTAGACTCACATTTACCTGGTGACTCCGGTCCCCACTAGGGCCTCACCTGGATCTGGTGACTCTGGCCTGCAGGTTGGCCTCACCTGGACCTGGTGAGTGGGGTTGCCACCTGGGGCTCACCCTGACATGGTGACTCTGGTCCCCATCTGGATGTCACCTTGACCAGGTGAATCTGGTACCCCCTCTGGGCCTCAACTAGACCTGGTGACACTGGTCCTCAACTGGGCCTCACCGGGACCTAGTGAATATGCTCCCCACCTGCGCCTCATCTGGACCTGGTGACTCGGGTTCTACCTGGGCATCATCGGGTCATGGTTACTCTATTCCCCACGGGGACTGACCTGATCCTGGTAACTCTGGTCCTGACTTTTGGCTCTTCTGTACCAGGTGACTCTGGCTCCAACTGGGCCTCACCTGTATCTGTTGAATCTGATCCTAAGCATGGACTCACCTGACCTGATGTCTGTGGTGCCCATGGGACCTCACCTGGTCCTCATGTCTCTGGTCTCACCTGGGCCTCACCAGGACTTGGTGTCTCTCATACCCACCTGGGTAGCATCAGGATATGGTTACACTGTTCACTAACAGTGACCCAGCCGGACCTATTAACTCTGGTCTTCACCTGGGCCACACCTGTACATGGTGACACTGGTTCCCACCTGGGTCTCACCTGAACATGGTGAGTCCGATCCCCACAGGGTCCTCTCCTCTAACTGGTGATTCTCGTTCCCACATGGACATCATGTGGACCTGGTGGCTGCAGTGTTTCTACCTTCTCATGTACCTCGTGACTCTGGTCCCCACCAGGGCCTCACCGGGTCCTGGTGAGTGTGGTTGCCACCTGCACCTCACCTGGACCTGGTGATTCTGGTCTGCAACTGAGACTACCCTGGATCTGATGACTGGGGTCCCAACCTGGGCTTCACGTGGATTTGGGCACTCCGATTCCCATCTGGGCCTCACCTGGCCCTGTTGACCATGGTCCTCAACTGGGCAAAATTGGGACCCGGTGACTGTGTTCCACACCTGGACCTCACCTGGACCAGTTTACTCTGGTCCCCCTCTGGGTCTCACCGTTCTCTAGTGACTCTGAACCCCACTTTGGCCTGACTTGGACCTGCTGACCCTGTTTGCCACCTGCGCCTGACCTCGCACTGTTGACTCTGGTTCTTTCAAGGGCCTCCCCTGTACCTGGTGATCCTGGTGCCGACCTCGGCCTCACCTGGACCTGGTGACTCTTTTCACCACCGGGGACTCACTTGGACCTGGTTACAGTGTTCCACACTGGGCCTCAAGTAGAACTCTTGACCATGGTCCCCAAGCCTGCCTCACATGGACCTGTTGCCTCTGATACCTACCGGCGCCTCACGTGTACCTGGTAACTCTGGTCCTCACCTGGGCCTCATCTGGACCTAGTGACTCTGGTACCAATCTGGGCTTCACCTGGATCTGGTGACTCAGGTCCCCACCTGGACCTCTCCTGGACCTGGTGACTCTCTTTCCAACATGGACCTCACCTGGATCTGGTGACTCTGGTCCTCAGTTTGGTCTCACCTGGACCTGGTGTCTCTCGTCCCCACTTTGACCTCACTCAGAACTGCTGAATCTTGCCCCACCTAAGCCGCACCCAGACCTGGTGACTCTTGTCCCCAGCTATGCCTCAATTCGACCTGATGAATCTGGTCCTCACGTGGGCCTCACATGGACCTGGGACTCAGCTGGATAGAGTGGCTCTGGTTCCCACAAGGGGCTCACCTGATACTGCTGAATGTGGTCTTATTCTATGTCTCACCAGGACCTAGTGATTCTGTTCCCCATCTGGGCCTGCATGGCCCTAGGGACTCTGGTCCTCACCTAGGCATCATTGGGTCCTGGATACTCTATTACACACCTGGACCAGACTTTGACCAGTGACCTCTGGTCCCATTCTGGGCCACAAACTAAACTGGTTACTCTGGTTACACTTTGGGCCTCACCCTTCCTGGTGACTCTGGTCACCCCTTGGGCTTCACTTGGCCCTGGTGAATCTAGTCCTTAGCTGGTCCGCACCTGGATGTGGTGACTGGTCGCCACCTGCGCCTCACCTGGGCTTGGTGAATCCTGTTGCCATCTGCGCCTCCCCTGGACCTTGTGACAGTGGTCCCACCTTGACCTCACCTGGATCTGGTGGCTCTGGTTCCCATATGGGGCTCTCCTGGACCTGGTTCCTGTGGTCTCCATCTGGCCTCACCTGGAACACAATGAATCTGATCCATATTTGGGCCTCTCCTGGACCTGTTTACTCTGTCCTCACCTTGGCATTATTGGGACCTGGATACACTCATATACTTGGGCCTCAGCTGGACCTGGTGACTGTGGTCCCCACCTGGCCCTCAGCTGGACGAGGTGACTGGTTCCCACAGGGACCTCACCTGGACCTGGTGACTCAAGTCCTCATATGGGCATCATGGTTCCTGCTTTCTCAGGTCCACATTGGGGCCTCACCTGGACCTAGTGATTCTCGTCCCCCTCTGGGCCTCACCCTGACGTGGTGACTCTGGTCCCCACCTGTATATCACCAGAACCGGGTGACTCTGGTTCCCCTCTGGGACTCACCCAAAGCTGGGGACACTGGTCCTCAACTGGGCCTCAACAGGACCTGATGAAAATACTCCTCACTTAGACCTCGTCTGGACCTGTGACTCTTTTCCCACCTGACATCAATGGGACATGGTTACTCTGTTCCCCAACTGGGCCTCACCTGGATATGATAACTTTGCTCCACACTTTGGCCTCAACTGGTTCTGATGAATCTGGTCCCCACACCTAGGCCTCAATCTGGACCTGGTAACTGTGGTCCCCACCTGGGTCTCTCCTGGACCTGGTGACTGTTGTTCCTACATGAAACACACCTGGACCTGGTGACTGTGGTGTTCTTGTAGACTCACATTTACCTAGTGACTCTGGTCCCCACTGGGCCTCACGTGGATCTGGTGACTTGGCCTGCAGGATGGCCTCACCTGGACTTGGTGAGTGGGGATGCCACCTAGGACACACCCATACCTGGTTGACTCAGGTCCCCACGTGTGCCTCTTGGACCTGGAGAATCTGGTCCTTACCTGATCCTCTACTAGACCCGGGACTCCGGTCACCACCTGGACCTCACCTGACCTGGTGAGTGAATCTGGTCTCCATCTGGGCCTCACCCATTCCTGTGACTTTGTTCCCCACCTGGACCTGATTGCTGTGGACTCTTTCTTGGCCTTACCTGGAACTGGTGGCTCTGATCCTATCTGAGCGTCACCGAGACCTGGTGACTCTGGTCCTCACCTGGGCATCATTGGTACCTGGTGACGCTGTTCCACACCTGAGCCTCACCTGGACATGATGACTCTGGAAACTCTCTGGGCCTCAACCTGACCTGGTGACTCTTGTCCCATCTGGATGTCAACTGGACCAGGTGATTCTTCTAACCACTCTAATACTCAACCAGATCTGGTGACTCTGGTCCTCAACTGGGCCTCACCCTGGACCTAGTGATATGCTCCTACTGGGCCTCATTTGGACCTGGTGACTCTGGTCCCTTCCTGGGCATCATCGGGACATGGTTCAGCTGCATGGCCTTCAGGTTTGGCCTCACCTGGACCTGGTAACTCTGGTCCCTACCTGGGCCTCATCGGGACATTTTCCTCTACATGGCCTGCAGGTTGGCCTCACATGGAGCTGGTGAGTGGGGTTGGCACCTGGGCCTCACACATACATGGTGACACAGCTCCCCCGTGGGCCCAGTTTGACCTGGTGATTTCTCGTCCTTACCTGGTCCTCACCCGTACCTGGTAACCCTGGTCACATCTGGGAATCACCTGGACCTGGTGAATCTGGTCCCCCATCTGATTCGTCACCCCACGTCCTGCGTGACTTTGTTCCCTCTGGACCTGATGCTGTGGACTCCTTCTTGGCCTCAACTGGAGTGGTGACTCTGACCCTACCTGGGCCTCACCCAGATCTGGTGACTCTGGTAATCACCTGGGACCATTATGACCTGGATACCTCTGTTAAACACCTGAGCCTCACCTGGACATGATGACTTTGGATCCCCCCTCGGGGCCTCACCCTGACATGTGACTCTGGTCCCCATCTGGATGTCACCTAGACCAGGTGAATCTGTTACCCCTCTAGGGCTCAAATAGACCTGGTGACACTGGTCCTCAACTGGGTGTCACCGAGACCTAGTGAATATGCTCCCCACCTGCGCCTCATCTGGACCTGGTGACGCTGGGTCTACCAGGGCATCATCGGACATGGTTACTCTGTTCCCCACTGGGAATGACCTGATCCTGGTAACTCTGGTCCTGATTTTGGCCTCTTCTCTACCAGGTGACTCAGGCTCCACCTGGGCCCTCACCTGTAACTGGTGACTCTGATACCAAAGCGTGGCCTCTCCTGACCTGGTGACTGTGGTCCCCATCGGGACCTCCCCTGGACCTCATGTCTCTGGTCCCACCTGGGCTCACCAGGACCTGGTGTCTCTGGTACCCACCTGGGTAGCATCAGGATATGGTTACACGTTCACTAACAGTGACCAAGCCGGACCTATTAACTCTGGTCTTCACCTGGACCACACCTGGACATGGTGACACTGGTTCCCACCTGGGTCTCACCTGGAAATGGTGAGTCAGATACCCACCTGTCCTAACCTATAACTGGTGATTCTCGTTCCCACATGGACATCATGTGGACCTGGTGGCTGCGGTTGTTTTAGTTTGTCATGTACCTTGTGACACTGGTCCACACCAGGGCCTCACCGGGAACCTGGTGATTGTGTTTGCCACCGCACCTCACCTGGACCTGGTGATTCTGGTCTGCACCTGAGAGTACCCTGGATCTGGTGACTGTGGTCCCCACCTGGGCTTCACCTGGATTTGGGGACTATGGTCCCCATCTGAGCCTCACCTGGCCCTGTTGACCATGGTCCTCAACTGGCCAAAATTGGAACGCTGGTGACTGTGTTCCACAACTGGACCTCACATGGACCACGTGACTCTGGTGCCCCTCTGGGTCTCACCATTCCCTAGTGACTGTGAACCCCACTTTCCCCTTACTGGACCTGCTGACCCTGGTTGAAACCGGCGCCTGACCTCGAACTGTTGACTCTGGTTCTTTCAAGGGCCTCCCCTGTACCTTGGTGTCCTCGTCCCCACCTGTAGCTTCACATGGATCTGGTGACTCAGGTCCCCACCTGGACTTCACCTGGATCTGGTGACTCTGGACCCCACCTGGACCTCTCCTGGACCTCGTATCTCCTTTCCAACATGACCTCACCTGGATCTGGTGACTCTTGGTCCTCAGTTTGGCCTCACCTGGTCCTGGTGTCTCTCGTCCCCACTTGGACCTAACTCAGAAGAACTGCTGATCTTGCCCCCACCTAGGCCGCACCAGACCTGGTGACTCTTGTCCCCAGCATGCCTCAATTCGACCTGATGAATCTGGTCCTCACGTGGGACTCACCTGGTCCTTGGTACTTCAGCTCGTATAGTGTGGCTCTGGTTCTCACAAGGGGCTCACCTGATAATTGCTGAATGTGTTTCTTATTCTATGCCTCACCAGGACCTAGTGATTCTGTTCCCCATCTGGGTCTGCATGGCCCTAGTGACTCTGGTCCTCACCCAGGCGTCACTGGGACCTGGATACCTCTATTCCACACCGGGGCCTCTCTTTGACCAGGGACTCATGGTCCCATTCTGTGCCTCAACTAAACTGGTTTACTCTGGTTCCCCCTCTGGGCCTCACCCCTTACCTGGTGACTCTGGTCACCCCGTTGTGCTTCACTAGGGCCTGGAGAATCTGGTCCTTAGCTGTAAACACCTGGATCTGGTGACTGGTCGCCACCTGGGCCTCACCTGGACTTGGTGAAATCCTGTTGCCCTCCTGCGCCTCACCTGGACCTTGTGACTGTGTGGTCCCACCAGGACCTCACCTGGACGAGGGTGACTGTTCCCACAGGGACCTCACCTGGACCGTGTGACTCAGGTTCCTCATTATGGGCATCATGGGACCCTGGTTTCTCAGTTCCACATCGGGGCCTCACCTGGAACCTAGTGATTCTTGTCCCCCTCTGGGCCTCACCCTGACGGTGCGGTTACTCTGGTTCCCCACCTGGATATCACCAGAACCGGGTGACTCTGGTCCCCCACTGGGACCTCACCTGGAGATGGGGACACTGGTCCTCAGCTGATCCTCAACAGGACCTGGTGAATATACTCCTCACTTAGGCCTCGTTCTGGCCTTGTGTCTCTTTTCCCCACCTGTCATCAATGGGACATGGTTACTCTGTTCCCCCACCTGGGCCTTCACCTGTGACATGATACTTTGATCCACACTTTGGCCTCAAACTGCTCCTGGATGACTCTCGTCCCCCCCCCTCCTAGGCCTCACTCTGGACCTGGTGACTGTGGTCCCCACCTGGGTTCACCTGGGCCTGGTGACTCTCGTTCCCACATGAACCACACCTGGACCTGGTGACTGTGGTGTTCTTGTAGACTCACATTTACCTGATGACACCGGTCCCCACTTGGGCCTCACCTGGATCTGCTGACGGTGGCTTGCAGGTTGGCCTCACCTGGACCTGGTGAGTGGGGTTGCCACCTGAGCTTCACCTATACCTGGTGACTCAGGAACCCACGTGGTTTCTCTTGGACCTGGTGAATCTCTTCCCCATCTGGGCCTCTACCAGTCCTGGTGACTTTGTTCCCCACCTGGACCTGATTGCTTTGGACTCTTTCTTGGCCTCACCTGGAACTGGTGACTCTTATCCTCTCTGCGCGTGACTCGGGCCTGGTGACTCTGGTCCTCACCTGGGCAACATTGGTACTTGGTGACTCTGTTCCACACCTGAGCCTCACCTGGACATGATGACTCTGGAACCTCTCTGGGCCTCACCCTGACCTGGTGACTCTGGTCCCCATCTGGATGTCACCTGGACCAGGTGATTCTGGTACCCCTCTAGGCCTAAACAAGATCTGGTGTCTCTGGTCCTCAACTTGGCCTCGGCTGGACCTAGTGAATATGCTCCATCTTGGCCTCATTTGGACCTGGTTACTCTGGTCCCTACCTGGCGTCATGGGGACCTGGTTTCACTGCATGGCCTGCAGGTTGGCCTCACCTGGACCTGGTAACTCTGGTCCATACCTTGGCGTTATCGGGACCCGGTTCCTTTGCAAGACCTGCAGGTAGGCCTCACCTGGACCTGGTGATGGGGTGGCCACTTGGCCTCACACATACCTGGTTACACAGGACCCTACGTGGGCCTCACTTGGACGTGGTGTATCTGGTAATTCTGGTCACCACCTGGGAATCACCTGGACCTGGTGAATCTGGTAACTCTGGTCACCACCTGGGAATCACCTGGACCTGGTGAATCTGTGTCCCCATCTGGGCCTCACCCAGTCCTGGTGACTTTTTTCCCCACATGGACCTGATTGCTGTGGACTCCTTCTTAGCCTCACCTGGAAGTACTGACTCTGATCCTAACTGGGCCTAACCCAGATCAGTGACTCTGGTCCTCACCTGTGAACCATTATGACCTGGATACTCTGTTCCACACCTGAGACTCAACTGGACTGATGACTCTGGATCCCCTCTGGGCCTCTCCCTGACATGGTGACTCTGGTCCCCATCTGGACAGCACCTAGACCAGGTGAATCTGGTACCCCTCTAGGCCTCAACTTGACCTGGTGACTCTGGTCCTCAACTGGGCCTCACCGGGACCTAGTGAACATGGTCCCCACCTGCGCTCTCATCTGGACCTGGTGACTCTGGTTCTACCTGGGCATCATCGGGACATGGTTACTCAATTCCCCACTGGGCCTGACCTGATCCTGGTACCTCTGGTCCTGACTTTGGCCTCTTCTGTACAGTGACTCTGTCTCCACCTGGGCCTCACCTGTACCTGGTAATCTGATCCTAAGCATGGGCTCACCTGACCTGGTGACTGTGGTTCCCATCGGACCTCATTTGGACCTCATGTCTCCGGTTACAACTGGGCCTCATCAGGACCTGGTGTCTCTGGTACCCACCTGGGTAGCATCAGGATATGGTTACACTGTTCACTACACTCATCCAGGCGGACCTAATAACTCTGGTCTTCACCTGGGGCACACGAGGACATGGTGACACTGGTTACCACCTGGGTCTCTGGACATGGTGAGTCGGATCCCCCCTGGTCCTCACCTGTAACTGGTGATTTTCATTCCCACATGGACATCATGTGGACCTGGTGGCTGCAGTGTTTCTAGCTTCTCATGTACGTCGTGTCTCTGGTCCCCACCGGGCCTCTCTCGGGACAGGTGAGTGTGGTTGCCACCTGCACCTCACATGGACCTGGTGATTCTGGTCTGCACCTGAGACTACCCTGGACTGGTGTCTGTGGGTCCCCACCTGGGCTTAACCTGGATTTGGGACTGCCGGTCCCCATCTGGGCCTCACCTGGCCCTGTTGACCATGGTCCTCACTGTGCAAAATTGGGACCCGGTGGCTGTGTTCCACAACTGGACCTCACCTGGACCAGGTGACTCTGGTCCCACTCTGGGTTTCACCGTGCCCTAGTGACTGTGAACCCCACTTTGGCCTGACTTTGGACCTGCTGACCCTGGTTGCCACCTGCGCCTGACCTCGAATTGTTGACTCTGGTTCTTTCAAGGGCCTTCCCTGGACCTGGTTATCCTGGTCGGACCTGGCCACACCTGGACGTGGTGACTCCTGTCACCAATGGGGACTCACCAGGACCTGCTTACTGTGTTCCACACCTGGGCCTCAAGTAGACCTGTTGACCATGGTCCCCAAGCCGGCCTCACATGGACCTGTGCCTCCGATCCCCACTGGGGACTCACGTGTACCTGGTAACTCTGGTCCTCACCTGGGGCTCATCTGGACCTAGTGACTCTGGTCCCCACCTGGGCTTCACCTGGATCTGGTGACTCTGGTCCCCACCTGGACCTCACCTCGATCTGGTGACTCTGGTCCTCAGTTTGGCCTCACCTGGACCTGGTGTCTCTCGTGCCCACTTTGACCTAACTCAGAACTGCTGAATCTTGACCCACGTAGGCCGCACCCAGACCTGGTGACTCTTGTCCCCAGCTATGCCTCAATTCGACCTATGAATCTGCTCCTCACGTGGGCCTCACATGGACCTGGGACTCAGCTGGATAGAGTGGCTCTGGTTCCACACAAGGGGCTCACATGATACTGGTGACTGTGGTCCCACCTGGGCCTCACCTGGACGAGGTGACTGGTTCCCACAGGGACCTCACCTGGACCTGGTGACTCAGGTCCTCATATGGGCATCATGGGACCTGGTTTCTCAGTTCCACATCGGGACCTCACCTGGACCTAGTGATTCTCGTCCCATTATGGTCCTCACCCTGACGTGGTGACTCTGGTCCCCAATTGGATATCACCAGAACCGGGTGACTCTGGTCCCCCTCTGGGCTCACCCGGAGCTGCGGACACTGGTCCTCAACTGGGCCTCAACAGGACCTGGTGAATCTGCTCCTCACTTAGGCCTCGTCTGGACCTTCTTCTCTTTTCCCACCTGGCATCAATGGGACATGGTTACTCTGTTCCCCACCTGGGCCTCACCTGGACATGATAACTTTGCTCCACATTTTGGTCTCAACTAGTCCTGATGACTCTGGTCCCCCGACCTAGGCGTCAATCTGGACATGATTGCTGTGGACTCCTTCTTTGCCTCAACTGGAACTGGTGAATCTGATCCAGATTGAGGATCACCCATCTGGGCCTCACCTGGCCCTGTCAACCATGGTCCTCAACTGCCAAAATTGGGACCCGGTGACTGTGTTCCACCCCTGGACCTCACCTGGACCAGGTGACTCTGGTCCCCCTCTGGGTCTCACCGTGCCCTAGTGACTGTGAACCACACTTTGGCCTGACTTGGACCTGCTGACCCTGGTTGACACCTGCGCCTGTCCTCGAACTGTTGACTCTGGTTCATTCAAGGGCTTCCCCTGTACCTGGTGATCCTGGTCCCCCCCTGGGACTCACCTGGACGTGGTGGACCCTTGTCACCACCGGGGACTCACCTGGACCTGGTTACTGTGTTCCACACATGGGCCTCAAGTAGTCCTGTTGACCATGGTACCGAAGCCGGCCTCATATGGACCTGTTTCCTCTGATTCCCACCGGGGCATCACGTGTACCTGGTAACACTGGTCCTCACTTGGGCCTCATCTGGACCTAGTGACTCTGGTCCCCACCTTGGCTTCACCTGGATCTGGTGACTGTGGTCCTCAACTGGGCCTCACGTTGACCTATTCAATATGCTCCATCTGGCCTCATTTGGACCTGGTGACTCTCTTCCCTACCTGGGCATCATCGGGACATGGTTCCACTGCATGGCCTTTAGGTTGGCCGCACCTGGACCTGGTAACTGTGGTTCTACCTGGGCATCATGGGGACGTGGTTACTCTATTCCCAGTGGGACTGACCTGATCGTGGTAACTCTGGTCCTGACTTTCGCTTCTTCTGTGCCATGTGACTCTGGCTCCACCTGGACATCACCTGTAAGTGGTGACTCTGATCATAAGCATGCCTCACCTGACCTGGTGACTGTGGTTTCAATCGGTACCTCACCTGGTCCTCATGTCTCTGGTCCCAACTGGGACCACCAGGACCTTGTATCTGGTACACACTGAGTAGCATCAGGATAAGGGGAGAGGGCGGGGGGTGGGAGTGAATGGGTGACGGGCACTGGGTGTTATTCTGTATGTTAGTAAATTGAACACCATTAAAAAAAAATCTTAAAAAAAAAAAAAAAAAAAAAAAAAAGGATATGGTTACACTGTTCACTAACAGTGACCCGGCCGGACCTATTAACTCTCGTCTTCACCTGGTCCACACTTGGACATGGTGACACTGGTTCCCACCATGGTCTCACCTGGACATGGTGACTCAGATCCCCACCTGGTCCTCACCTGTAACTTGTAATTCTCGTTCCCTCATGGACATATGTGGACCTGGTGGCTGCAGTGTTTCTAGCTTCTCATGTACCTCGTGACTCTGGTCCCCACCAGAGCCTCACCGGGACTTGGTGAGTGTGGTTGCCACCTGCATCTCACCAGGACCTGGTGATTCTGGTGTCCACCTGAGACTACCCTGGATCTGGTGACTGTGGTCCCCACCTGGGCGTCACCTGAATTTGGGGACTCCGGTCCCCATCTGGGCCTCACCTGGCCCTGTTGACCATGATCCTCAACTGGGCAAAATTGGGACACGGTGAGTGTGTTCCACAACTGGACCTCACCTGGACAAGTTGACTCTGGTCCCCCTCTGGGTCTCACTGTGCCCTAGTGACTGTGAACCCCACTTTGGCCTGACTTAGACCTGCTGACCCTGGTTGCCACCTGCGCGTGACTTCGAACTGTTGACTCTGGTTCTCTCAAGGGCCTCCCCTGTACCTGGTGATCCTGGTCCCCAATTGGGCCTCAACTGGACATGGTGACTCTTGTCACCACCGGGGACTCACCTGGACATGATTACTGTGTTCCACACCTGAGCCTCAGGTAGACCTGCTGACGAGGGTCCCCAAGCCGGCCTCACCTGGACCTTTTGGCTCTGATCCCCGCCGGGGCTCACGTGTATCTGGTAACTCTGATACTCACCTGGGTCTAATCAGGACCTAGTGACTCTGGTCCCCACCTGGGCTTCGCCTGGATCTGGTGACTCTGGTCCCCACCTGGACTTCACCTGGATCTAGTGACTCTGGTCCCCACATGGACCTCTCCTGGACCTGGTGACTCAGGTCCTCATATGGGCATCATGGGACCTGGTTTCTCAGTTCCACATTGGGGCCTCACCTGGACCTAGTGATTCTCGTTCCCCTCTGGGCCTCACCCTGACGTGGTGACTCTGGTCCGCACCTGACTCACACCAGAACCGGGTGACTCTAGTCCCCCTCTGGGAATCACCCAGAGCTGGGGACACTGATACTCAACTGGGCCTCAACAGGACCTGGTGAATCTACTCCTCACTTAGGCCTCGTCTGGACCTTGTGACTCTTTTCCCACCTGGTATCTATGGGACATTTTTACTCTGTTCCCGACCTGCCTCACTTGGACATGAAAACTTTGCTCCATACTTTGGCCTCAACTCGTCCCGATGACTCTGGTCCCCGCACCTAGGCCTCAATCTGGACCTGGAGACTGTCATTCACACCTGGGTCTCACCTGGACCTTGTGACTCTCGTTCCCACATGAATCACACCTGGACCTGGTGACTGTGGTGTACTTGTAGACTCACATTTACCTTTTGACTCTGGCCCCACTAGGGCCTCACCTGGATCTGGTGACTCTGGCCTGCAGGTTGGCCTCACCTGGACTTGGTTAGTGGGATGCCACCTGGGCCTCACCCATACCTGGTGACTCAGGTCCCCACGTGGGCCTCTTGGACCTGGTGAATCTGGCCCTTACCTGGTCTTCTCCCAGACCCTGGGAATGTTGTCACAACCTGGGCCTCACCTAGACCTGGTGAATCTGGTCCCCATCTGGGCCTAACCCAGTCCTGGTGACTATATTCCCACCTGGACGTGTTTGCTCTGGACTCTTTCTTGCCCTCACCTTGAACTGTGACTCTGATCCTATCAGTGCGTCACCCAGACCTGGTGACTCTCGTCCTCACCTGGGCATCATTGGTACCTGGTTACTCTGTTCCACACCTGAGCCTCACCTGGACATGATGTCTCTGGGACCCCTCTGGGCCTCATCCTGACCTGGCGATCTGGTCCCCATCTGGATGTCACCTGGACCAGGTGATTCTGGAACCCCTCTAGGCCTCAACCAGATCTGGTGACTCTTGTCCTCAACTGGGCCTCACCTGGACCTAGTGAATATGCTCCATCTGGGCCTCATTTGGACCTGGTGACTCTGGTCACTCACTGGGCATCATCGGGAAATGGTTCCACTGCATGGCCTGCTGGTTTGCCTCATCTGGACCTGGTAACTCTGGTCCCTACCTTGGCATCTTCGGGTCATCTTGACCTGTGAGTGGGGTTCCCACCTGGATCTTCCCATGCCTGGTGACACAGGTCCCCACGTGGGCCTCACTTGGACCTGGTGAATGTGGTCCTTACCTAGTCCTCACCCGGAAGTGGTAAATCTGGTCACCACCTGGGCATCTCCTAGTCCTTTTGACTTTGTTCCCCACCTGGACCTGATTGCTTGGACACCTTCTTGGCCTCACCTGGAAGTGGTAACTCTGAACCTAACTGGGCCTCTCCCAGATCTGGTGACTCTGGTCCTCACCGGTGGACCATTATGACCTGGATACTCTGTTCCACACCTGAGCCTCACTGGACATGATGACTCTGGATCCCCTCTGGGCCTCACACTTGACATTGTTACTCTGGTCCCCATCTGGATGTCACCTTGACCAGGTTGAATATGGTACCCCTCTCGGGCCTCAACAGATCCGGGGACTCGAGTCCTCAACTGGGCTCACCTGACCTAATGAATATGCCCATCTGGGCCTCATTTGGACCTGGTGACTCTGGTCCCTTCGTGGGCAACAACGGGACATGGTTCCACATAATGGTCTGCAGGTTGGCCTTCTTCTTTATCTGGTAACTCTGGTTCCCTATCTTGGGCATTATCGGGACACGATTTCTCTTGCATGTCCTGCAGGTTGGCGTCACCTGGACCTCGTAACTCTGGTCCCTACCTGGGCATCATCGGGACACGGTTCCTCTGCATGGCCTGCAGGTTGGCCTCACCTAGACCTGGTGAGTGGGGCTTTGCCACCATGGGCCTCACCCATACTGGTGACACAGTCTCACGTGGGCCTCACTTGGACCTGGTAATCTGGTCCTTACCTGGTCCTCACCCGGAACTGGGTAACCCTTGTCACCACCTGGGAATACCTGGACCTGGTGAATCTGTCCCCATCTGGGCCTCACCCAGTCCTGGTGACTTTGATCCCCACCTGGACCTGATTACTGAGGACTCCTTCTTCGCCTCAACTGGAACTTGTGACTCTGCTCCTAACTGGGCCTCACCCAGATCTGGGTGACTCTGGTCCTCACATGTGGACCATTATGACCTGGATACTCTGTTCCCACACCTGAACCTCACCTGGACATGATGATTCTGGAGGCCCTCTCGGCCTCACCCTGACATGGTGACTCTGGTCCCCATCTGGATGTCCCCTAGACCATTTGAATCTGGTTACCCCTCTAGGACGCCAACTATACTCTGGTGACTCTGGTCCCTCATCGGGCCTCACCTGGACCAGTGAATATATCTCCCCACCTGCCGCCTCGCGGACTGGTGACTAGTGTTCTACCTGCAGCATCATTGGGACATGGTTACCCTGTAATTACCCACTGGTAACTGCGACCGGTCCTGGTTACTCTGGTCCTGACTTTGGCCTCTTCTGTACCAGGTGCCGCTGGCCTGCACCCTTCATCGCCGACCTGGGCCTCACCTGTACCTGTGACTCTGATCCTAAATCATTGGCTCACTGACCTGGTGACTGGGTCTCCCTCGATGACCCTCACCTGGACCTCATGTCTCGTTACACCTTGGCCTCACAAGGGACCCTGGTGTCTCTGGTACCCACCTGGTTAGCCTCAGGATATGGTTACAACTGGTCACCGTAACACTCATCCAGCCGTACCTATACTCTTGTCCGTCACCTGGGCCACACGATGACTGGGTCACGGTGTCCCAACGCATGGGTCTCACCCTGGCCATTGTGATATTTCCGGAATCCCCAGCGCTGATCCTCCTGGCCTGTACTGGTGAGTTTCATTCCACATGGACATCATGTGACCTGGTGGCTGCAGTGTTTCTAAGCTTCTCCATTACCTCGTGTCTCTGGTCCTCCACCGGGTCATCTCCTCCCGGTACAGCCGTCGAGTGTGGTTTGCCACCTGCCCTCACAGGCCTGGTGATTCTGGTCTGCACCTGAGACTACCCTGGATCTGGTGCGTGTCCCCACCCCTGGGCTTCCACCTGAATTTGGGGGACGCCAGTCCCATCTGGGCCTCACCTAGCCCTGTTGACCCTGGTCCTCAACTTGTGCGAAATTGGGACACC
>NW_023331229.1:0-43343 GCF_011100685.1 Canis lupus familiaris | reverse complement strand
TTGTTTGAACTTGAAGAGTTTTGGAACCAGTTTCCTTTTTTTTTTTAATTTTTTATTTATTTATGATAGTCATAGAGAGAGAGGCAGAGACACAGGCAGAGGGAGAAGCAGGCTCCATGCACCGGGAGCCCGACGTGGGATTCGATCCCGGGTCTCCAGGATCGCGCCCTGGGCCAAAGGCAGGCGCCAAACCATTGCGCCACCCAGGGATCCCCAGAACCAGTTTCCTTTAAAACTGAAAAATAATCTACCTTACAGGGTTGATCAAAGACAATGCTCCCACCTGCCACCCTCCATACCGAAACTACAGACTTAGTCTCCCCTTCCTCCTGTCAATTGAACTCAGTGCAGCTAATCATTTTGTACTTTAAAAATAGCTCATCTGGGGTGCCTAGGTGGCTCAGTCGGTTTAGTGTCTGCCTTCGGCTCAGGTCATGATTTCAGGGTCCTGGATCAAGCCCTTCATTGGGCTCCCTGCTTAGTGGAGAGCCTGCTTCTCCTGCGCCCTCTGCCTGCCACTCCCCCTGCTTGTGCTCTCTCTCAAATAAATAAAATATTTAAAAATAAAATGTCATGTGATTTCCTTTAGGGAAGGGGGGGTTTCACTAATTTTTTCAAGTCTGAAGGTATCTTTAGTCTATCCTGATAATTATTTTTTAAATCTGGTTTTAGGGGCGGCCCGGGTGGCTCAGCTGTTTAGCACCAGCTTCAGCCCAGGGTGTGATCCTGGAGACCCGGGATTGAGTCGCGCGTCAGGCTCCCTGCATGGAGCCTGCTTCTCCCTCTGCCTGTGTCTCTGTCTCTCTCTGTCTCTCATAAATAAAATTTTTTTTAAAAAATCTGGTTTTAATGTTTCACTTTTTCATATTCATTGTTTACAAGATTGCGTTACAACCAATACTGCCAGCTTCTCAGAAGCAACCACTTTTCAACTCTTGTTCTTAGGGTATATGTCACTAAATAAGCTTACAGTAATAACTTCTATTTTTCAAGTTTTTGGTATTATCATTTAATGTCCTACTTTGGAAGATGAGAATTTAGAGCAGTTTTCACTCTGGTCCTCTCCTAATAGAACTCTTCATTTTTGTATAGAATATTTTCTGATGATTACAGTAGTTTGGCTATGTCAACACCATCTCTGAGCCATGTTTTATGCAATGATTGCATTTTGTTTTTCCACAACTTTGTTTTCAATGTCCTTATCCTTAGTTCATCCCCAAACTGTGCAGTTGTCTAAGTTTTTTCAATTTAAACATGTTTAGCTTTATACTGCTTTGATTTTGCCAACTGTTCTCAAGGGCCGTGTAACTTCCAATGCAAGCAGGTTGTTCATGAAGCCAGATGCTCATACAGCATCTTGGGAATGCCGTTGGCATCATTGGAGTTGCTTTTTCTGTTTCCATTTAGTTTTTCATTGGCAAGGTCCTTCAGTAGCTTCCTAATAGTGGTGCATGGAATTTTGAGACTTTATAAAAAGTTTTTTATTTTTAAGTAATCTCTATACCTCACATAGGGCTTGAACTTCACAACCTCAAGATCAAAAGTTGCATGTTTCACTGATTGAGCGAGCCAGGCACCTCTTTCTTGAGAGTTTCAAGTCTGAAAGTACTTTAGTCTATCCTGATATTTAACTAAAACTTTCCCAGTTTCTAGTTTTGAAATAATTTACAATTAATACTTTTAGCACTTTTTTGTTTGTGAAATAATTATGATGTCTAAAATGTGTTTTTAAAATACATCAGCAAAAACAAAACAAAACAAAACAAAAAAAATACATCAGCAGAGGGGATCCCTGGGTGGCTTGGCGGCTAAAGCACCTGCCTTCAGCTCAGGGCATGATCCTGGAGTCCTGGGATCGAGTCCCACATCGGGCTCCCTGCATTGGAGCCTGCTTCTTCCCTCTGCCTATGTCTCTGCCTCTCTCTGTGTGTCTCTCATGAATAAATAAAATCTTAAAAAACTAAATAAATAAAATATATCAGCAGAAAAAATGTGCTAAAGCATGACTTTTAATCAATACCATATACAGAGTAGTTTCCCTAATCAGCAACTCCCTTCCAGAGGTTGGTCAGGTGGCAACCTAATGGGAAACTGAAACTCCAAGTGCTACGATTGCTTCAGTTATCTAACCTCTCATAAATTCTGAGGCCATGGTTAAACTAATGGATTATAATGGATATAAAAAGTGGGATGAATTTGGGTGAAATTAGTAGTATTGGGCATATATGAATTGACTGAGATATTGCAGCCACTCCACACTCTTCCAAGCATAAGACAATAATGTCTAGGGAACCCTGAAGCCTATTCCTGATCAAACCTGAGTCTGGAATTCCACAACTGTCTGGCCGTTCCTTTTGAGGACACTGGTGGCCTCCCAGTAAGTACACTGTTGGACGAATCTTGCCTTTATGGAACAGTGTTTGCTTCCAGTGAAACTTTGGTGCAAGATCAGAGCATCTAAGCAGACAGAATGCTGGGAACATGGAGTTCAGCAACAGGCTATATGAATGCGCAGAGTTGGCCTGCTAAGTAAATGGCTCTGTTCAGACATGTTCTACAGGTGCAGCAAGATTTTGATTGAGATTTGCTTTTACTATTATCTGGTAGTGAGTAGTTGGCCTTTCTACACCTATTGATAGTTATGTTATCTATTGAGAAGAAGAATAATTGTGCAAAACCTAATTGGCTTAGCTCCTTTCATTGCATGCGTGGTGCATAACAAATCTGTGTGATTGTGTATATATGTATATATGTATATATGTATATATATATATATATATATATATATATATATTCCTTTACATGTTTAAAGGAAATGAGTAATATACTCAAATATCTACCATTCAACTGAAGAAATATACCTGTAAATTAAAGTCCCTCTTCAACTGCATTCTATCTCCTCCCTGGAACCAAGACTAATCACTAGTGTGAATTTTATATTGAATCACATATTTGCTATTCTTTATAATTTTTATCATATATCCTTAATATATCATTTAGTTTTGCCTGGTTTGGGGCTTTATACAAATAGAACCAGGAAATAGAGATTTCTCTGTGACTTGCTATTTTCTCTGAACATTCTTAAGATTCATCTATCTATATACTGGGGCACCTGATTGTCAGTAGAGATTATGTCTTTTTTATTTTTTTTAAGATTTTATTTATTCATGAGAGACACATGCAGAAAAAGAAAGAGAAAGAAGCAGAGACACAGGCAGAGGGAGAAGCAGGCTCCATGCAGGGAGCCAGACGTGGGACTCGATCCTGGGTCTCCAGGATCATGCCCTGGGCTGAAGGCAGTGTTAAACCATCGAGCCACCTGGGCTGCCCATAGATTGTGACTTTTTTAATTAAAGATTTTATTTATTGGTGAGAGACACAGAGACATAGGCAGAGGGAGAAGCAGGCTTCCCTCAGGGATCCTGATGCAGGACTCGATCCCAGTACCCTAGGATCATGCACTGAGCTGAAGGCAGATGCTCAGTCACTGAGCCAGCCACCCAGGGATCCTGAGAGTGTGACTCTTGATCTCAGGGTTGTAAGTTTGAGCCCCAGGTTGAGTATAGAGATAGCTTAAAAAAAAAATTCATCTATACCGATACATGTAACTTTGTCTTTTTTTTTCCCATCGCTGCATGCTGTTGTATGATCATAACAATTTGTCCATTCTGTAATTTCTGCAGTTAATAAGTGGGTTTATATGACATTTTCCTTTGCCATACAGGAACATCTTTCTCCAATTCTCAACCACAACCAAGGTGATTAGCAAGCAACTTTTTAATTGAAAAACAAAAAAAAAAAAAAAAAGGAGATAATTGCTGTAAAAGAAGACAAAGCCAGGTACTGTGACAGACGGTGTTGAGGTGGGGACAACAATTTCTTTATTATTATTATTTTTTAAGATTTTATTTATTATTCATGAGAGACACACAGGCAGAGGGAGAAGCAGGCTCCCTGTGGGGAGCCGGACTTGGAGCTTGATCTAAAGACCCTGGGATCATGATCCAAGGGAAGGCAGATGCCTAACTGAGTCACCCAGGTACACCTTATCTCTACTTTCTTAAGTCAAAGCTTGGGTTATTGATTTTAGGCCTTTTGTTTCCCTGGTGTGTGTGTGTGTGTGTGTGTGTGTGTGTGTGTGTGTATATAAATTTATTGATTGATTTTAGAGGGAAAATAAGTCCCAAGCGGATTCTACACAGAGTGTGGAGCCTGACACGGGGCTTGATCTCAAGATCCTGAGAGAATGACCTCAGCCAAAGCCGAGTCGGACACTTTACTGACTGTGCCACCCAGGCACCTAAAATATATATTTAATGCTGTGAATATTCCTGAAAATTTGCCTCATCTGCATCCCACATTAATATATTACATTTTCATTTTTATTTCATTTTCAAGTTTTTTTTTAAGATTTTATTTATTTATTAATGAGAGACACAGAGAGAGAGAGAGAGAGGCAGAGACACAGGCAGAGGGAGAAGCAGACTCCTCTCAGGGAGCCCAACGTAGGACTCGATCCCGGGTTTCCAGATCAGGCCTTGGGCTGAAGGCGGTGGTAAACTGCTGAGCCACCAGGGCTGCCCACGAATATTAAGTCTTTAAAAACGGGGATCCCCGGGTGGCTCAGTGGTTTAGCGCCTGCCTTCAACCCAGGATGTGACCCCAGGATCCCAGGATCGAGTCCCACATCAGGCTCCCTGCATGGGGCCTGCTTCTCCCTCTGCCTGTGTCTCTGAATCTCTCTCTCTGTATCTCTCATTAATAAATAAATAAAATCTTTAAAATAAATAAATGAATCAATCAATCTTTTAAAAAAATTAAGATCCTTTAACTAGACCCTAAATCCTAACTGATTAGTTCATTTCCTTGAGCATTTGAGAGAATAACCCAAATTTCCAGGCTCCCGGTGGTGGGAGGGCAGCAGACTTTAGTTGGAGCCACCCATCCTCGGAGACATAATTAACTGTTCAACTTTGATTCAGGAATAAACGCTTTCAGTTATAGTATCAACTCTATGATCAAGCTTTCGCTTCCATCATCAATCTCACAGATCAGCAATATCAGATAGGGCTGCTCTGTGACCCTGGATCAAGACAAAAGCAAGACGACTCTTACTGGATCTGAATACAGACAAAGCATGATGAACACACATGACCACAAATGACCCAACACCCACGGCTCCTCACATGAGTGACTACTGACACTTCACCCATTACAGCTTCAGCCCAATCATAGAATTACTCCTCTTCCTGACAACATCCTATCGGAGCAATGTCCTGATCCCTTAAGTCTCCCAAACCCCGAACACAACCCAAATCCTACAATAAATCCTTTCTAACACCACCTTCCTGGAACACTCTAGGGTTCTCTGGGATGTGTGTTCTTCCTCCCCAAGGGTCTGAGGCCCAACCACTCAAATGCCAAGTGTGTTCCTGGTCCCTTTGGCTTGAATGTGTGGACAGGGCTTGGTTTGTTCAAATCACCATCCAAAGTTCCAGGTTTCCACATTTAGGAATTTTCAGTTCCATCGTCGCTTCTTGGCCTTTTGGCTAAGATCAAGTATAGAAATTTTCAGTTCCAACTGGTTTCCTTTTATTCGCTTTTGTTTTTGGATATTGTTTATTTATTGGAGTGACTAGGTCATTCTTCTGGATAATTTCCACATAATTATGTTGTTTCCTCACAGTGTCATTTAGCTTATCCCCCCTCTACTCCATATATTTGTTATCAACTGAAAGGTAATTACAAAGGTTTGTTGAATTCAGGTTCAAATTTTGCAGCAAGAACAACTCATAGGTGATGCAATGTTATTCAAAAACATAAAATAAGTGTGCACATGTCTAGTTGCTCTGCTTTAGTGATATTATTGGTCAGTGGGTTAGGGTGGTGACAGCCTGACAGCTCAATTATACAAGATAGAGCCAGCTCAGTAAGGTGATGCTGAAAAAGTCTTAAGCACCA
This sequence comes from Canis lupus familiaris, assembly GCF_011100685.1. Classification (NCBI taxonomy): domain Eukaryota; kingdom Metazoa; phylum Chordata; class Mammalia; order Carnivora; family Canidae; genus Canis; species Canis lupus. The sequence goes on along the minus strand of NW_023331229.1, from coordinate 37,382 downwards.
AAAGGAGACAAAGGTAATATCTGCAAAAACAGGTAAACCTTTTAGAAAACTCACAAGAATCCACAGATAGTCTTGAGGGATATTTTCAGCAAGATCATTTTTACAAAATGTGTATTATGTATATTGGTATGTGAGCAACAAACAAACAAACAAAAATACAATGTTTAAAAGGTGAAACTTTTACCTATTTATTGAAGCCAAGATAGGGAAGCAATCCAATCCATTAACAGATAAAGATGTGGTATATATATTACACACACACACACACACACACACACGAAATTTTACTCTGCTGTAAAACAACAAGAGTATGAGATCTTGCCATTTGCAACAACATAGATGGACCTAGAGGGTATTACGCCAAGTGAAACAAGTCAAAGAAAAATACTGTATGATTTCACTTCTATGTGGAATCCAAAAAAGTAGAACAAATTAAAAATTAACCAAAAAAAGCAGAAATAGACTCATAAATACAGAGAACTGATGGCTGCCAGAGGGGAGGGGGTTAAGGGCATGGGCAAAAAGGGTGAAGGGGAGTGGGAGATACAGGCTTCCAGTTATGGGCTGAAAAAGTCACAGGGATAAAATGTACAGCAGAGAATACAGTCAGTTGTATTGTAGTAGTGTTGTATGGTGACAGATGGTAGCTACACTTGTGATGAGCACAGCGGAAAGTATAAACCTGTCTAATCACTATATTGTACACCTGAAATAACCTAACATGTATATCAACGTTGTATATTCATCATTGGATATTCATCAGCAACACTGTGCATTCAAAAAAGTAGGAGTTTTACAATCGCATCAAAAATATTAAATAGCTAGGAATTAATCTAAAAGGAATATGTGAGTATTGTGGAGAAAATCATATTTAGGGAAAGATATTAAGGAATACCTTTACAAATGCAAAAGGACACCATTGCCATGCATGAGAACACTCAATATAGCAAAGGAGCCAATTAAAATTATGGCTTCAGTGTAATTCCAACAAAATACCCAAAGATATTATTTTAATAGAATTAAACTGAAGAATACCAAGAAGAATCAAGGCACTTCTGAAGAAGAGGAACAAAACTGAGACATTTTACCAGACATCAAAATAGTATTAAATAATTACATCTTAGTAAATATGAAAGTGTTGTATTGTGCAGGGATAGGCCAATAGACTAATGGAACAGAAAAGACGTAGACACAGAATCACAAATATATGGAAACTGGCTGTATGATAAGGCTCCCACGCAGCGTAGTGAGAAATGAATTGTTCAATAAATGGTTCTGGGACAACTGGTTATCCAGATGGACACTGGACTCCATTTCCTGGTACATGCAAAAGTCAGTTCATTTAATTTAAATATAGAAAATTAAATTATAAACCATTTCAAAGCCAACACAGGAGACTCTAGTAACCACTTGTGTATGTGGGAATGACTCATATAAGGCTCCAAGTCTCATAAAACAAATAGTATAAAGGAAAATAAAGACACAGAGATCTTAAAATCACAATACTATGCACACAATATAAGTTTTTTTAAAAGAAGAAAATAAAGCATTTGTATGTAACAGGAAAAAATTGGAAGACCATTCATACAAACTGTCAACCATGGGTCAACAAGATATAAAGGAGTTTTTACGTTGTTAAATATACAGTCTTTCAGTAGAAAGCATACATTATAGAAATGTTAAACATCAGAAAAGTTTGATAAAAATGTTGGGAATATTTTAAATAAACTTGGAGATTAAAGCATGGATGTATGGTCAGAAAGCAACTAAAAACAGGTGGCAAGTCAGTATAAATATGAAAGACTTCTTTATAGCAAAAGCACCATGAAAAAGGTTAAAAGCCATTTCAACAATGGAAAATATTAACAACATAGTTTCACTGCCAAATATACGTATGATGTATACATGCATTATGTGAGTACACTGGTGCATTTATATATATTCATACATGTAGTACGTACATATAAGTTAGGTGAGTATACAGATTATACACAATAGTAAACAGTACTTGACATAAATACAAGAGATATCAATATCAATAAAGAAATAGTTAAGGAAACAAAATAAACTTGAAGCTATTCATACACACATGTATTTTTTTTTTGTTTGCTTACTTGAAGGCATTAGGTTTATTTTGAGGGAAAGTAGTGTTTGGGGCTCTTAAAACACACCTCTGAGGCATGCAAATAAGAGCAGCCATGAGACGAGCAGTAGATGATGCAACATGGAACCCTCTCCACTATTCCCCAGGGCCAGAGAGGAACCTTTATCAGACGGAGAAACTAGAGTCCTAGTGTTGCACGATGGAAGAAGAGAAGCAAATGGTCTGGTTTTTAATTGTAACAGTTTTGCTCCCCCAGCCCTCCTTAAGGTGTGGCATTCATGGCTGGAGGCACAGGGCCCAACCACTTCTCCAGCAGATGTGTCAGCATCTGCTCAGAGCCCACACCACATGGGTTCGGCCATCCCAATGGGTCATGGTGATGGGCAGCCCCAAGGCCCTATATATGCAGGCTGCCTTGGAGGTCTCCTTTGCACTCATTCTTCACCTGTGTTGCTGAGATCTTTTCTAGAAGTCCCTGGGCTTGCTCTGTAAGATACACCAGCTTCTCTGCAGCAGCCAGGATGCTCTGGGACTCCAAGATGTCTTTGTCCTCTGACCAGATACTCATCCATAGTTCCCTGGACACTTTCTCCAGCACCTTTGGGTGCTCCAGGTTGACAGTGATAAGGAATCACAGGGCCAATAAATTTCTTTTTTTAAGGATCACCGAGAAGAAACCCTTGGGGGAACTGGACAGGAAACTGGACATACTGTCCCAGGAGCCTAACATCATTTCTCAGGTATTAGGCTCTGCAGGGAGGCAGAACTGGCCATTTGCTTCCACTGTCTCACGTTCAGTGCAATGATGTTTGAGTGCAACTGCAGGTTGATGTTCCAGATGCTTTCATATGAGCACAGAACTCGAAACACAGCTAGGAGTAGGGGGAGAGCACATCGTGGAAGAGCTCCAGGGTGTGCAGGGGTCCCGTGTCACAGTAGTACCCACACACATGATTTTAAAAAATGCAATACTACCATGAACTATACTGTATCAGATGGATAAAGGTAACACTCACATAGCATTTCTGGAATATCATGGTAATTCTTCTGAGGGTCAGGGCTGGGCAACTAGAAATACACATCAAAATGTTCAATTAGGGATGACTGGAGGGCTCAGCAGTTGAGCGTCTGCCTTTGGCTCAGGGCTTGATCCCGGGGTCCCAGGATCGAGAGTCCCACATTGGGCTCCTTGCATGGAGCCTGCTTCTCCCTCTGCCTGTGTCTCTGCCTCTCATGAATAAAAAAAGTCTTTAAAAAAAAAAAAAGGCTCAATGTATATAGCTGTAAACCAAACAAGTATTCTTTCAATGTGTGCTACTCGAATTCTTAAATATACAAGTACATGCAATTTTCAATGGGATTTCTAGTATTTCACCCTTAATTATGAATAAACATTTATCCATCTAACATTTAAAGTCTGACATAAAAGACAGAGACCAAATAACCAGCAGGAAGGAGGTCGGAGGTGTAAATATAGGAAGCAAAATACAACTTCAAAATACTAAATAAAAAATTCTTGAACAAGAATACCAAGAAAGGTTACATACAGCACGTACCGTGTTCCAGAAAGAGCAAGTAGGCCAGTGTCGATAGAGGGGAGAGATTCTTTAACAGGAAAGTCTGATAAAGTTACTCTGTCCCACAAGAGCTTCTTAAGGGCTCCCATTTATTTCAGACTAAAATACCTAAAATGGCCTACTTGACCCAAAGGCTGATTCTTCTCCGCTCCCTACTACAACTCATCTCCAACCTCACTACTCTCCCTGCACTCACTCCACACCCAGGCTTTCCTGCTGTCCCTGGGATGCCGATTCCTTCCCCTCAACATTGCTCTAGCCACTCTCTGCAATGTCCCACCACTGAGATTCCCTCATTCTAAATTCTGTTCCAATTCCATGTTCTCTAAAATGCCTACCACCCAACTTCAGTTAGCTAACCCTTCCTCACCCACAGTACTCTTATGCCCTGGACATTGATTTACTTTACCCTGTACCCATAGCACTTTATTAGCTTCTCTAAGTTGCTATATCAATTATTTATACTTCTCTGATTATTTTTTTCCATTCTAGTTAAGTATGTTACTCAAGGACAGGAAATCTTAGTTTTTCTCACCTAGTACCATTTCAGGTTGAAGGTAAATGTGGTAGTTGATTTTGTATGTCACTTTGCTGGGCCTCTGTGCCAAATATGTGGTCAAACATTATTCTGGATATTCCTCTGAGGGAGTTTTTGGACAAGACTAACATTTAAATTAGTAGACCTCAAGTACATAGCCCTCTAATGCAGAGAGCCTCATCTACTGAAAGCATTACTAGAACAAAGTCTGACCCACCATGACCCAAGAGGGAGTTTCCCAGATGACCTTCAGACTTGAGCTGCAGCATGCAATCTTCCCTGGGTCTCTAGGTTGTTGGTTTTCAAATCTACCATGCCAGTCTTCATAGATTTCCCAGTCTCCACTATCATTTGAGCCAATTCCTTAAAATAAATCTTTCTCTAAAAACACACATCTTGGGGCAGCCCCGGTGGCTCAGTGGTTTAGCGCCGCCTTTGGCCCAGGATGTGATCCTGGAGACCTGGAATTGAGTCCCACATCAGGCTCCCTGCATGGAGCCTGCTTCTCCCTCTGCCTGTGTCTCTGCCTCTCTCTCTCTCTCTCTCTGCATCTCTATGAATAAATAAAATCTTTAAAAAAAGAATAAACCCACGTTAAAAAAAATAATCATTACAAGTATAGAGAAGAGATCTATCATTCATATTGTAAAAGGAAATCTCCCCTAACTCACAGTCCACAAAAATGCCAACCTTACTTGGGTTTACTACAGGCAGAAACTAGGTTCTCTTAGGACCCAGCATAATATAAATGCTCTCAACGTATCTCCCAATCGCCCCGAATCCACCCTCAACTACTGGCCGATTCCACCAATTCTGAAGGAAACAGTCTCAAGACACCCCCAAGGTCCATTTAGGCTTGTTTTCCACTTCTACTTCCCAGTAATGCCGGCCAGAACTAAATCTCCTAGAACCCAGGACAGGAGGGCAGAGATAAAATCTCCTTGGGTTATAACAGAGATGCTTTTTTTCTCTTTCTGTATCACAGTTTTTCTATCCTAGGAGACAACAAGCCGAGGGAGTGCTGTTTCAAGATCTAGAATCACGTCTACCTGAAAGGGCTTGAGGATTCTGTCCAAGCCAGAATACTGTGGAGGAAGGCTAAATCCATATTTCTTTAATTGGAATAAGAAGAGCTCCAGATATTCCAGGTTTCATACCTGTGGTGGATACCCTTAACGTGTGTCAGAAAGTCCAGGTCTGACTGCATATGCTTGGACTCCACCTCCTTCAGCAGACGTCTTAATGTGGACACATGACCTGAAAATGTTGTACAGTGTTCGGCTAGTTTTGTTAAAATGTCCCTTTCTTCATCTTCCATCTGCTTAAGAAGAGCCTCCTGCTGATTCTGTAGAAACAGTCTAATTTGCTCAAATTTGGAAAGGATTTCTTCTCTCCTAAACTCTTTTTCTTCCACTAATTGCTGGCTTGAAGCATTATCACTTTTTCTACTCATTCCATATTGTCTTTCAAGGGGTCAATACTATATTCTAGAATCTTCCTGTGAAAAGATGCAGCTTTCTTGATGGGACAAATGTAGTGTTTCCGGTGTTGCAGGGAGAAACTGCACTGTGTACATAAAACCTCCAGGTCCTTCCCGCAAAACAGGGTCAGAAACTGATTGTGCTTCTCACACACAGAGTACTCTTCCTGCCTTTTCCTCTTGCTCCTTCTGACCTGCAGTAGTTCAGCAATTTCGGTCAAATTGCAGAGCTGGCGATTGCTCCTGAAGCTTTTGTTATGAAAGCAAAATCAGCAGACGGGACAAGGGAAGGTCTCATCCATGTCCTTCCACATCATGTTGATGCAGGAGCGATAGAAGTTGTGCCCAGTTTGTAGTCACCGCGTCTTTCAGGTAGTCCAGACAGATGGGGCAGCTGGACTCCTGGAGGTTTGTCAGGCCCGTCACAAACTCCATCGGCCGAGAACAAAAGTGGCGGGTGAGATGCTCCCTTGGAAAGGCTCGCCTTAAGCTCCAGACCCGCTCCCAGACCTCCCAGCTCCAGGTTTCACTGGGCCTGCATGCTGATGGCCTCCAAGGTCCTGCTCCTTAGCCTGAGGGTGAGAAGGATCCAGTATTTGCAGCTCTATCACAGGAGGGCGCCTAAATTTAAGATTAATGACTTTCTTCTTTAAGAAAGTAGTCACAGGTCCAAGTAGGCAATCACTGCTGTGTGTGAGAAAAGTTTTTAATTTTCAAAATCTCCTAGACTTGCTATCACAATACAATAATTAGTTTAGGCAAGAATCATTGATAGCTGCACAAATTACTCAGCGACGTTTCCTGGGTGATATATTCACAAAAATCTCAGAATAATCACTCTTAACAATTATATTTTATTTAGAGAGAGGAAAGACCAGTGCCTTTACAATGTGAAGATCTGAAGAATACCTCCTGGCCAATGAAAGGACAAACTGATGGCCTACAATGAGAAAAGCACACTTACAGAGTTTTTCCGCCCAAGAAAAAAGAGAAAAAAAAGAAATTTGCCTAAATTTAATCATGGGGAAACAATCACTAAAATCTAAATCATGGCAACATTCAAGTCAATGGTCTTCAAGTCTGTACAATGTCTCTGAAAAAAAAAGGAGCACTCTTCTATGCTAAAAGACTACAGAAACAATTGGGAAAAACTTGTGGTCTTTAGCTTTCTAGAGTCTAGATAGGCAGATAAACTGCTCTAAAGTAGACAGTACAGAATAATGGCAAAAATTTGAATATGCCCTATTTATTAGATAACAGTAACATCAAAATTAAACTTTCTGGATTCAAATAACTGCATCATAGCTGAAGAAAACATCCTGCTCTTAGGAAATATATGCTGAAGTATTTACAGAGGAAGGGGTCATGATCTTTGAATGTTACTCTGAAATATTGCTTAAAAAAAGAAGTGAGGGCAACACTCTCGGGTCCCCTCCCTCCCTGGGAGCTTTGTACTATCACTTTACTATTGCTAAATAACTTTGCTGAGAAAAAAAAAAAGAAAGAAAGAAAGAAAGAAGTGGGTATCATGGTTTGGGTATGATGCAGGAGATGGATGTGTTTGTAAGAAGGCAGCATGAAAGACACTCGGTGACAGATTGATCAGTCACTTGATGTTGGTGTGCACTGTGTGAATCTACATGTGATAAGTGCAGAAAACTATACATACTCGTCTAACCAGTACCAAATTCCTAGTTTGATATAGTATCATTAAGAAACCTGGGAACCTGGGTGACAGACACCTGAGACTTCCCTGTACTGTCTTATCAAATTCCGGGAATCTATTATTATTCCAAAGGATTAAAGTTGGGATGCCCAGGTGGCTCAGTGGTTGAGCGTCTGCCTTCAGCTCAGGGTGTGATCCTGGGTACTGGGATCAAGTCCCACATCAGGCTCCCCTCTGCCTGTGTCTCTGCATCTCTGTGTGTCTCTTATGGATAAATCAATAAAATCTTAAAACAAATAAACAAAACAAAGGATTAAAGTTTTGGAAAAATCACCTTCAGCCTCATCCAAATGTTTAAATCAAAGGTGGTGTGGTTCACTTTGTAGAGCACTGGGATACACCAGGAATCACTGGGTGCCTTGCTTTCTCTACTCATGGACTGTACTGCATAGTATTTGGGCAGTCGGCCACCTTGTAAGCTGTATGGACCTAGGATAGCAGTGTAACCTCGCTGCGCTGCAATCAGTTCTCAGGAGGATTATGGTACCACCCCGTCAACATGCTTCTATTCTTGCTCTCTTGCACCCATTTGCCATTCAAGTAATAGTAAAACTTTCCTTGAATATGCAACTCATAACATCTCTTTCTAGAGATTAAAATCCTCCAGTTTCTGAACATGCTTTGAATCTTCAACGCCTCAACATGGTGCACAGAGCCCTGCGCCACTTCCCTTCCAGTCCTCTTGACTCTTGTCAATCTTCCTTGCTTCATCACAGTAACCGCCGTTTTGGTTCAATGTGCTGAGGTGACTGCTTGACCATTCTACCCAAAAATCCTTGTACATCTCTGCCTTTTCCTTCTGAACCTCCTTCTCAAATGTTTTCTCCTCAGGGAAATGGTTTCTACCCACTTCGTCTAACACATACCTTGAATCCAAATAACTTCCCAGATGTTCCGGCCACTGTCATCCACACACATGTAGGGACAGCGGGGCTAGTGTCCTGTGTGGTTGACAGCAACGGGTTGGTAGAAGGCTGGTTTTCCAACATAGATGGACCCACAGTTCGTATCTCCATCTCCTCTGACCTGGCAGGGCTCAGTATTTTTTAGATCCTCTTGCCAATCTCCCATCTATATAGACAGTATTCCCTCTGACTAGTGACCCTTCCCTCAAATTTTCACTGGGTTCAATTCTAAGGCTTTTTGGAGCTCAAAAGTATCTCGTGCGTCAAACACTGCGGTAAGTGTCTTCCATGCAGTCGCCGACTCTCCTCAGTTAAGCCCTCACAACTGTCAATTAACGCTGGGAGAGGCAATCTCACATAGGCCCCGGGTGACACTGCCTGGTATGCCAAGATGCCGGGTCCTGATTGCTCTTCACTCAGGCCATTTCTCAGGGCTGTATTTCCTGCAAGCATCCCTGAAAGAGGTGGTCTCCTTGGGGGGCCAAGAACAGGCTTGCTATAAAAGCGGATCTGCCAAACACAGAGTTCTTTGGCTGTGTCACAAACCCACGGTGTACACAGCATCCAGCTTGTATGGAACGGACACCAACCTGATGCTCGTGCTGTTGGCTGTGCCAGGAGTAACTGAGTCCTGTCTCTGAGCCAGTTGTTTGTGTTGGCTGGCGGCAACCATGAAACAACAACAGGTAATGTGTTAGCTTCAGGTAGGGTAAAATCTTAAGCATTGATAGTTGGGAGTTAAAATCTTTCATTATAGCTGTGATGTTTAAATTTATGAGAACTGTATAGACTTATCCAAAGTCATACAACATTAACTGCTATTAACTACTAGCATACTAAACCATTAAGCACACTACCGTTTTCTTGGTACTCCTGTGGCATAAAAAATACATGTTTGGTCTTTGGCCCAGGATCCTGACTTAGGGCTCTTAGCACCCTTGGGCTCGCCCTATGGTGATGAGTGCATTTTGCATTCTAATGAGATAAGTGATGGCTGAGGACCCCTATGTAACTTCAGAATGGAGGCAGGTAACCAGATAGGCCAAGAGGGTTTGGACTATCAGCCCCAACTATATCTTCCTGGGAAGAGGCCCTGGAGGTAGAGGTAATCATCAATGGTCAATGATTTAACAAACTGTGTAAACATAAATGAGCCTGGATAAAAACCCCTAAATGCTGAGGTTTAGAGAATTTCTGGGTTGGTGAATACATCCCAGTGCATTGGGGACGGCATGCAGCGCCTGACTAGAACAAATGCTCCAGAAATGCCTGTTTGCGGACATCTGGGTGGCCCAGTGGTAGAGCATCTACCTACCTTTGGCTCAGGAGATCCCGGAATTGAGTCTCACATCAGGATCCCACAGGAAGCCTGCTTCTCCCTCTGCCTATGTCTCTGCCTCTCTCTGTGTCTTTCATGAATAAATAATTAAAAGTAAAAAAGTGCCTGCTTGCAAGGTTGGCCCTTGGCTCCTCCTGTGTCAGAACCTGGATTTTGGAAGGATTCCCTCCATTCCCTGATAACACTGGCTCGCCAAGCCTAAAATGTTGGTACAGTTAATGTGGTTGATGCTAACTACCAGCATTCCTTCCAATAATCTGGAAATCTGATACATCTAAGCAGGGGCTGACCTCATGAGCCGTTTCCAAAGAAAAGAAGCCTTGGACAATGAGCTTCGAAGAACGACCCTGGTGGACACTTCACACGTTATCATAACTTGTTGCTAAAGGAATTAAAGGGGTCCTACGTGATTTAACTGGGAAAGAACTGAAAGGTTGCCATGGCTTCCTCCAGACTTCAACTCATGCATCTTTTCCTTTTGTGGATTTTGCTTTGTGTCCATTCACTATAACCAATTTATGTGAGCCCTGAGTCCCTGTAACAATGTCTGAACGTAAGGTCATCTTGAAAACCCACAGACACAAGTATTATTAGAAAATCAAATAAAGCTTTTAGAAATCTAGCCCAACTGCCTCAATATTATATCATGTAATATATATTACACCATTGTTTCAGTCTAAAAACCACTATATACCTTATTGCTTACGCTTTCGTGAGTAAAAAAGATGTTAACTACTCATGGTAGTTTGCCAGAGAAAGTTTGTATAAAAATCTAATTTTGAGGAAGCAGTAAGATATTATTACATCAAAGTTTTTTAATTATAGCATGATATGATTGGAGGGTAGCATGATATGTCATCCCAAAATATGCCTCTTTGGCATAAAGATGATTTTGAGCCAATTATTTTGAGAAATAGCAAACACAGAAGCTCTGAAAACAGACTAGAAGCTACCCTTTTGTAAGAGCAATTTACAATAGAAAGGAGGCCTGTCCCAGGAAGAGAACTCACAACTTTTTCACCTGGGAGACTAAATCCTTTGCAGGGCAAATCTTGTTTACCGTATATTTTCTCTTTTCACTATCCTGTGAATTGCCTTCCTCCATTTCCCTGTGTCTTTCCTGAGTTCAGGATGAAACTGCCCGGCTGCCTTCATGAATCTCCTATCTCTGTGAGTCTCCCTTACATAAAAATGTGAGTACGTAATTTCTTTTTTCCTGTTAATCTGTCTTTTACTACAAATGGAGTCTCAGCCAAGAACCTAGAGGGGTAGAGGGAAAACTATTTTTTCGCTCCCATCCAATAAAAAGAAACATAATGATAATGTGTCTTCTAATTCTTCAGATTTTCCAATCTAACTTTTCATGAGTAACTGTCACAGAGTCCCTAATCTTTAGAAGTCCTCATTTTGGGGCACCTAGCTGGCTCAGTCGAAGAGCGAGGAATACTTCGTCTCAGAGCTGTGAGTTCAAGTCCCTTGTTGGTAGAGATTACATACATACAAAAGCTTAAAAAAATAAAATTCCATATTTTATGGATGCTTCGGGGCTGGGTAAATACGAAGAGGAAGTTTTAAGAATATTGTATAAGGGGGACGCCTGGGTGGTTCAGCGGTTGAGTGGCTGCCTTCGGCTCAGGGCGTGATCCTGCAGGGAGCCTGTTTCTCCCTCTGCCTGTCTCTGCCTCTCTCTCTCTCTGTATCTCATGAATAAATAAATAAAATTTAAAAAATATATATTTTACAAGGTTTACAGCTGGTACATTAAAAAGATTCCCCACTGAGCTCAGAGCCCAACTTGGGCTTGATCCCAGGACCCCCTTCCTATGACCTTGTGGAAACCAAGTCAGCCACTCAACTGACTGTGCCACCCAAACGCTCCTAAAAAGAATATTTCATTTAAAAAAAAAAGGAGGGCAGCCCCGGTGGCTTAGTGGTTTAGCCCTGCCTTCAGCCCCGGGTGTGATCCTGGAGACCTGGGATGGAGTCCCATGTCTCCCATGTCGGGCTCCCTGCATGGAGCCTGCTTCTCCCTCTGTCTGTGTTTCTGCCTCTCTCTCCTTCTGTGTCTCTCATGAATAAACAAATAAAATCTTAACAAAAAATAAAATAAAATAAATAATAAATAAAATAAAATAATAAAACAATAAAACAAATAAAATAAATAAATAAAATAATAAAATAAATTAATTAAATTAAATTAATTAAATAAAATAAATTAAATAAAATAATAAATAAAATAAATAAATAAAATAAATAAAATAAAATAAATAAAATAAAATAAAATAAAATAAAATAAAATAAAATAAAATAGGTGGGTGGAGTTCCTGCACAGATCCAGGTTCCCACTGGGTCTTCTTCTTCTCACATACCTACGTCCTCTAACTCCCCTTCAGGACTCCAGCCATGAACACTTTCCCAAGCTACAGACAGACTATACTGTGGCTACGGCCTCCTCCACCAGTCCTCCGCCTAGTTCTGTAACTCCACAGCAATACTAATTCATGTACTAAGTTTTGAGGACATCAACATCTGGTCCCAACTGTCACTTCCTGACTCCACAGATTTTTCTATCATAGTACAGATCATACTCAGTTTTACATTCATTTCTGTCAACTTTTGGTGAATGACATGGGAGTGCATGGTTTGTGGTCTGAATTCTTGTTTTTCCTGAAAGCTGTATTACCTACTTTTATTCTTGTGGCTGCTTAAAAGTATCGGCTAATATAAACTCAATAAATAAATATTAGGCTGGGACGCCTGGGGGGCTCAGCGCTTGGACATCTGTTTTTTGGTCCAGGTCGTGACCCCGGGGGGCCCCGGGATGGAGTCCCACGTCGGGTTCTCTGCGAGCAGCCTGCTTCTCCCTCTGCCTGTGTCTCTGCCTCTCTCTGTGTGTCTCTCAGGAATAAATAAATACAATCTTTAAAAAATAAATGAATAAATAAATTCTGGCAACTTAAAAAAAAAAAAAGATAATAAATAAGTATTAGGCTAACAAACCAAACTTGTAGTAGAGTCTGGGCTCTCCAGCTTCAACACCTGCGACTTAAAATGCTGTTGAACGTAGCAGAGCCTCACCTTATGGTGGGAAAAAACAAAAAACAAAAAAAACAGAAAGGCGAATCCGCCACCGACAAGGCCCACGAAGGAGGCCCTCCCTGACGACAGCCGGAAGTGCCCACCTGGGCGGAGGGCCCTGCCTTCACACCTTCACAGCCCACAGCCCCTCCGACGTCACGGCGCCGCTTCGCAAACCTTCACTGTGGCAAGAACGTCCCACTGTGGGGCGCCCGGGTCACTCCGCCGGTTGAGCGTCTGACTCGAGGCATCGGCTCCGGTCAGGAGCTTGCCGCCCTGGGGTCGAGCCCTGCGCCAGATCGGCCTCCGCGCGGATCTGCTCCACGCTCTCTCTCCCACTTTCCCAGTCAAATATCTTAAAAAAAAAAAAAAAAAAAGACCCTCACTTGGCGCGGCCACGCCACCTCCATTAGGGCTCAAGGTCTGAGCGGAGGCCCAGGATCCTGTACTTCTTCTTTTCTTGAAAAAAAAAAGCACTTTTTTGAGGGGGTGTGGGGTGTGCAGAGAAGCCTGCACCCCGCAGTCGGGAGCCCAGAGGATGCCCGGGCAGACCCTGCGCAGCTAAGCTCCCCACGAAGCACCCCGCTCGGCCGCCCCCCCTCACCTGGAGCGCGGCTCCGCGGCGCAGCCGACGCACCTCGCGGGGCTCCTCAGGGGAGCAGGTTAGTGACCCCGGCACGCCCCTCTGCGCACGCGCTCCCGCCTCACGGGCGCGCATGTTCCGCGCTCTGATTGGCGGTCCCCGCCGGAAGTGGCCGCTGCAGGCCGGCGCGTGCGCAGAGGCCTTGCTCGGGGGCCGCGCTCCCGGCCGTAGGGGAGGCTCCGGGGCCGAGGCCGCGCGTGTCGGTGGAACTTGGGGCGCTACTGTTTTATTCCCGTGACAAACTTAAGAACCAAGGTAAGGCCACGCCCCCCTGCGGGCTGCCTTTTTTTTTTTAAATCTCCGACACCCAGTCCCCCTTGCAGACCGAGTCGGCGGGACTTCTACGCGGCGAGCGTCACCTGCGGTCGGCCTCGAAAGCACAGTCGTCTTCGGATCGATTGCATGTCACTGAGAGCTTGGGTGGGTCTGTCCCACCGTGTAGAGTCAGCCCCGCCAGCCCTGGCTCCCCCAGGTCTCTCCTTGAAGTGTCCTTGAAGGTGAGTCGGTCGGACAGCTGGAGGAGAGGTCGTCAGGGCCGAGGGGTCGATCACCAAGACGCGTCCTAACGACCCTAACTGGCACCTGTGGGACTGGAGGAGGCTAAGATTGCCCAAGAGGTCATAAAATCAATGAATCTCCTTCTTCTTTTTTTTTTTTTTTTTAAGATTTTGTTTATTCGTGAGAGACCCAGAGAGAGAAGCAGGCTCCCTGCGTGGAGCCCGACGTGGGACCCGATCCGGGTCTCCAGGATCACGCCTGGACCAAAGGCAGATGCTAAACCACTGAGACACCCAGGGATCCCCAATGAATCTCCTTTTGATTGAGATCGTAGGGCCGGATTCTCAGAAGGATAAGCTGCTGTTATGTGGTCGTGCTTCAGTTGGCCCAAATCTATTTTCCCATATATATTTGGTCTTTGTCCATGGTCTCTGGCTCACAAGCCCCAGAACCCTTGTGGCTTCGTGGATGATGAGTCAGGGGAGCATCTCCTGTTGTAATATCCAGTTTCCCCCAGGTGCAAGGTGGAATGGGTGTTTTTGTTATTCAGGACAAGCCCCTTTCAACCACAACTGCCAATGAGGTGACTCTTAGAAGTTCCCCAGAGATCCTGGGGGCTCTGGTTGCCAGGAGAAATGACCAAAAATGGGAGGTTGGAACCTTTAGTGCCACCCTGATGGGTCTCCCTGGAGAGGAGAGAGAGGCTGGAGTGTAAACCGATGACCAGTGATTTAATTGGTCATGTCTAAGTAAGGAAGCTGCCTTACAAACCTGGGAGGAGAGCGCCTGACGGCTCAGCTGGTTAAGCATCTGCCTTCCGCTCAAGGCATGATCCCAGATCCTGATTTGGAGCCCCAAGTTGGGCTCCCTGCTCAGTGGGGAGTCCGCTGCTCCCTGTGCCTCTAGGCGCCCACCCCCACTCCCACGCTCACCCTATACCCACCACTCTCACTCATCACATGTGCACTCTATCTCAAATAAATAAATAATTTTTAAAAAGATTTTATTTATGTATTCATGAGAGAGGCAGAGACACAGGTAGAAGGAAAAGCAGGCTCCATGAGGGGTGCCCGATGTGGGACTTGACCACCGGGCCCCGGGATCATGAGCTGGGAGGAAGGCAGATGCTCAACCACTGAGCCACCCAGGCTTCCCAATAAATAAAAATCTTAAAAAAAAAAAAAGGAGGGGGAGGTTGGAGAGCGTCCAGGTGGTGAGCCAGAGAGTTTGTATGTGCCACCATGCTGGGCCCCAGACAACACAAAGACAGAAGCTCTTTTGGAATCTTGCCCTTTGTATGGCTACATTTGGCTGTTGGTTTGTATCTTTCAGTATCCTTTGGATATCATCCAGTGAGTAAATGGAAGGTATTTTTAGCTAACAAACTGAAGAAAAGATAACGGGGAAATAATAATGGAGAGGAGAACCTATACATTTTCCAAAAAAACATTCATTACGTTTAAAATATTTCCCATTTAGACATTTACCCAAGTTTGCAACACTTTTAAAATAGAGTGAATGGGGGCATCCCTGGTGGCTCAGCGGTTTAGTGCCGCCTTCGGCCCAGGGTGTGATCCTGGAGACCCGGGATCGAGTCCCACGTCGGGCTCCCTGCATGGAGCCTGCATCTCCCTCTGCCTGTGTCTCTGCTTCTCTCTCCTCTCTGTGTATTCTCATGAATAAATAAAATAAAAAAAAATAGAGTGAATGGTATGTGAGGACATGGACAATCTCCTAGATATAAATTCAAAGAAAAATTTACAGAATACACAGGATGCTCCCATTTCTTGATTACATATACACACTCATACAACAGACTCCTACCCTATATGCATAGGTTATTTGGAAGGTATGCATAAGAAGCTGCTCCAGGGAATGTCTAGGTTCCAGGGGTCTGACTAAAGCACACAAAGTCACCACATAAACCTTGTCACTCATTAATTGTTCTCATGACATTCAAAAGACCATTTTAATTTTTTTTAAGATTTATTTATTTGAGAGACAGAGAAAGAGGGTGGAGGGGTGGGAGGGAGAGGGAGACTCTGAAGCAGACTCCCTGCCAAGTGCAGAGCCAATGTGGGGCTCAATCTCACGATCCTGAGACCATGATCTGAGCCAAAACCAAGAGAAGGATGCTCAACCGACTGCACCACCTAGGCACCCCCCTTCTGTCTTATTTTTATTTTATTTTATTTATTCATGAGAGACACAGAGAGAAGCAGAGACACAGGCAGAGGGAGAACCAGCCCCCTCTCCACACCTTTTTGGAGTTTTCCAGGTCTGTTGTTTTTTGTTTTTTGTTTGTATTAGAGAGAGAGAGAGCACAAGAAGAGGGAGCAACAGAGGGAGAGGGAGAAGCAGGCCCCATTTCCCCCTAGCTGAGCAGGGAGCCTGACGTGGGGCTCCATCCCAGGACCCCAGGATCATGACCTGAGCTGAAGGCAGACACTTAACTGACTGAGCCACCCAGGTGCCTGTTATCCAGCTTTATTGAGAAATAACTCACATACGTCACTGTGTAAGTTTAAGGCAGACCGCACGACGGATGGTTTGATTCGCATATATTAATCAGTCCTTTCTTAAGACAGACCTCAGAAAGAAATCCTTTCTACACAGTGGTCTATAAAGCCAGTCTGGCCCAGCTCCAAGCCGAAGCCAGCTGCCCCATCTACCTGGGTTACCTGAGAGATCCAATGACCCTTGACCGCAGGCACAACTTTGTGGCTTCTGCTTCCCCCGTGCTGGAAAAACCGAGAAGACATTTCCCCCTGTTCCAAATGCCTCCACCACAGCCCTGACAGGGACTTAGGAACATCCAGTTTTGTCTCATGAATATCCTAAGCAGCTTCCCATCATGAGGAACAGAGGGATCACAGGAAGAGAAACTGTAAACAGAAAGAGTTAGGGGTCCCCAGACAAAGAGGAGGCCTAGCTTTTGTGACGTAAGACATTTTAGGCCTCCAGCCATTTTATGATCTATGCCTGACTTGCCCTAGCACACTTCTTGCAGAACTTCCTAGGAGGTGTTGGAATTACAGAGAAATGCAAAAACGTCCATAGTTAAGGATTTTGAGGGAACAAAGAAAATGCAAAACCCAACAGTGTCACAGGCCAGGAAATAGCCTACCCATATCAGACTCAATAAAGCAATGGTAAAACTTCCAGAGCAGTTTCAAAAGTAAAGGTTTACCTAACATATATTATTGAGTCATTTTTGCAGGATTTAAACCCCTCTGAGCACTCAAATGCCAGACTAGCTGGAGCAGAGAATTAATGACACTGACCCTTGCTGGCCCTTGTGACTTCAATCAACGAGGACCTGGACTCTGTCAATTTAGGATGACTTTTGCCCCAATTCTGTGCTGAACCCCCCTTTGTCCAGTCCCTTCATAAAGGACCTCTAGCTTAAAACTTCCCTAATTTTGTTGTTTGGGGAGACACTGCTTTGGGAAACATCCCTGGTGTTCTCTTGTCAGTAAAACCCTTTCTTTTCCTGTCCTTTAGCTGGGTTGTGTCTTTTGTCTCAGTACCCACCAAGAGGCAAACCCAGTTTCCAGTAACAAAACCCCTGTGTGAGAACATGGATTCTGGTCCTGTTCTGTGTGAAGGACCTTGAGCTATTGTGTCCCTAGCATAGGGTCTCCTCAGACCTCTAGGGCCACCCCCTGACGCCCACTGAGCAAGCTGCAGCTGGTCATAGGAGGAGGTTCAGAGGCTACAGGAAGCCTCAGAAAAAGCAGGTTGAAAATGCCGAGGGTCTAGAAATCTAAGTCTCAAAATTACTTGAATTAAGGGGAAAGGTAGAAAAGCAGAGGGGGGCGCATTACAGTCTGAACAAGGAGAACTTCAACATTTACTGGAAGAGGAACAGAATACCCTTTTCTAAGATTTATTTCTGATGGAAAAGAAGGATGTTGAAGAAAAACTAATTGAAAACAAAGACCATATTTCGGATTATATTTCCATCCTAAAAAAAAAAGCTATGTGAAATAGCAAAGAAGTGTGTACAGGCAAACTTAGATTTACTGATAGGTATTGAATATGCAGAACAGTTATAAAACCCAGGAGTCTTTTTTTTTTTTTATCAATTAAAGAAAGAGTTATTATCTCTTTCACATTTTTGTCCTGCAAAAAATTATCAGCACATTAGGGTGGATTTGACTCTAGATCCTAAAACTGCCCACCCCAAATTTGTTACATCAGAAGACAAAACAAGTATAAAATATGGAAATATACAATCCCAAGACATTTTACATTTTACTCCACTGTCCTGAGTTTTGGAGGGATTGATGCTGGCAGACAGAAAGAGGCACTGGTAAATCTTCCATAGTTTTGTGCTGACTATTCACCCCAGAAATGCTTTATGCCACCAACACCAAAGGGTTACTGCATTTTCTGAATGAGTGGGGAGAGATTTCATTTTAGAATATGAGTAATAGATCTTATATTTACATCTTCACTGGCACTTTCACAGAAAAACTTTGGCTTTCTCTACTGGACCTACTTCAAACTCTTACTCTGTAAAATCACAGATGGGTTGTGAACTCCTTGGAACCCTGTATATTGTTATATTTTCTTTCTATAATATGAAGTGTCTTTAAGATAATGTATAATCTCTGTTAAGTTTTGGATAACATGATTTCAAGAGTTACAATGTTGTATGTTTTCAATAGAGAGTCCCTTTTTGTCCTATAACAATAATTTGTGATAATACAGAATTTGTATTGTTTCATGGAAATGATGTGGGAATCAATTAGAAATTGCAATTTGCAGTTCTAAAAGTAAAGACTTAAAATAAATAAATAAATAACTAAATAAATAAATAAATAAATAAATAAATAAATAAATGTAAAGACTTCAAATTGAGTGTGTTTTATTTACCGTTCCTGTTTTATCAACACCAGTAAACATATTTTATGACTTTACCTAATGCACTTAATGCTATATCTACCTGTGTCCTATAAATTCACCAGTTTTTAAAGTGTCTTAAAAGTCCATGTTTGACAATGGAAGAAATATACTTAGAAGTCTTCAGCCTTCTGTGTTGTTGCAGAAATGGGAATCAGAAGGAGTTGAATACTCGGAAGTGTTTGGACCATTATTTAAAAACTCATCTTTGGTATGCCTAGGTGGCTCAGTCAGTTAAGCATCTGCCTTTGGCTCAGGTCATGATCCCAAGGTTCTCGGACTGAGCCCCACATCGGGCTCCCTGCTCAGTGGGGCGCCAGCTTCTCCCTCTGCCCCCCTCCAAACCACACGTGTGCGCCACACACTCTCCCTCTCAAAAATAGATAAAATCTTCAAACAAACAAACAAAACTCGCCTTTTACAGAAGACCTTCAGAAAGAGATGACGAAGGTGTAGTTCATGGAATGGAAATTGCATCAGTAGTATGGTAGTGATGGCTGGGATCCTCTGAAAAAGGCTGACAAAATAATTCTCTTCACACAATTAACCAAGACAGAACTGAGCAGCTAAGCTTAATAACTAGGACTTTACAGACCTGAATGACTAATCTTCCCAACCAATTCATAGGTATCAGGCTTACACCCTAGCAAAATTTATAAAATTTGAGTAAAAGAAAAATTATAAAGCTGTTTTTCTCCTGAAACTCTTTTTTAAATGGCATACATTTTAAAATTCAGTCTACTTGTCTTTTTTTTTTTTAAGATTTTATTTATTCATGAAAGACAGAGGGAGAGGCAGAGGGAGAAGCAGGCTCCACATGGGCACTTGATGAGGGACTCGATCCCAGGACCCCGGGGTCACTCCCTGAGCCGAGGCAGACACTCAACCACCGGGCCACCCAGGCGTGCCCCTACTTGTCTCATATTTTATACACACACATTCAGTGATTAATGTATTACATTGTATTGCACCCTCATCATTTTAATCATATCTTAAATTATGGAATAGATGTGTGTATTGTTTTGCTATTCATAACTGTTGTTTTAGGAAAGCATAGGTTAAAACATGTTGTGAGAACTCTATTTTTTGAGAACTCATTTTATTAAATGCAGTTAAATTCTCTAGTAGTCATTATATTGATCATGTTTTTCCCCAGTTTTTGAGATTTAATTTAATTATGAGTTTAAGATATACAGCAGAGTGTGACTTGGCTTACATATACTGTGAACTGATTACCACAGTAGGTTTAGTTAATAACTATTATCACATATAAATGTTAAGGAAAGGGTTAAGGTATAGGCAGGCAGGGAGAGGTAGGGGGGCCCTGAGTGGGCTCTGAAACTTCCTGGCAGGCAAAGGCACTGAGCCAGAGTGTACCAGACCACCTGGCCCCGGATGTTAGGAGGCATTTTTTCTTTGGCGGCCACAGTGTAATCACAGAAAATGACCAGACCTTGGAGAAGTACGTCATTAAGGGTGTTATCAACAGCCCTTGCTCCAACTAAGACGGCACAAGAATCCCAAGGCCACAAGCTACCTGGTCAAGTTTTCAATAAAAGACTGGCCTTAAAAACCTCAGTGGCAACCCATCGGGACCCCTCTCTGTGTAGAGAGCTTTGTCTTTCCTTTCTGTTCTCACCTTCACTTAATAAGCTTTCACCTCACCCTTTTGTGTCTGCGAGATTCATAATTCGACTCTGTGAGACAAGAACCCTGCAATCCTGCAACATAAACACACCAAAAAAGAATATGGGCAGCCAGGGCGGCGGTTTAGCGCCGCCTTCAGCCCAGGGCGTGATCCTGGGGTCCCAGGATCGACTCCCACATCGGGCTCCCGGCATGGAGCCTGCTTCTCCCTCTGCCTGTGTCTCTGTCTCTGATGAATAAATAAAATCTTAAAAAAAAAAAAAAAAAAAGAATAAAAAAAAAATATTTTTTTTCTTGTGATGAGAACTCATAGAATCAACTTTCTTAACTCTCAAGTACATCATACGGCAGGGTAACTATGGTCATCATGATGCCATTTCATCTCCAGGACTTATGTATCTTATAAGTCAGAGTTTGCGCCTTTTGACCACCTTCTTCCACCTTCCTCCACCTTCCTCCCCCACCCCCCAGCCTCTGCCTCTGGTAACCACAAATCTGATCTCTTTTTCTAAAAGTTTGGATTTTTTAAGATTTCATGTACAAATGAGATTATACAGTATTTGTCTTTGTGTCTGATTTATTTCAGACATAGTGTAATGCCCTCAAGTTTCATCCATGTTTTCACAAATGACAAGATTTCATTCTTTTTTTAATGACTGAATAATATTCCATTATAATGTGTGTATGTAAACCCAGGAAGGGACTGCCTGTCCTTTGGTTAGCTAAGCCCCAGAGAAAGCAAACAACTTGCCTGTGACTGTGGCTTTGATATGTAAACCAACCACTTCTGAGACCATTCCAGCATCAGCCCCCTTTTATCAGGGCTCTTGAAGTTCAGAACACTGTCCCCTAAAGCACCCCTATCAGAACCCACTAATCCTAAATTTGTTCAGCTGTCTCAACCATTCATTCCCTTGAAAACCCCAATAAAGGCTTATGCCCCTGCTTTTCTCTTGCCCCCTGACTAACCCTGGTAATTCCCACATGACTCTGCACGATGTGGCATGCCCTCTGTTCTTGGGAATCATAAATGAAAAACTATCTTTCCGACAAAAATCAGATGATATCAGCAGTACATATGATTAAAGATTCACTTCTAGAACATAGAAAAACTCCCTATTAGCCTATAGGAATTAGTCTATAAGAAAAAGAAAATCTATTCTGGACTGAAGATTTCTCCCCAAAATTCATATGTTGAGCCCTTACTTGGGATATGATGGTACTTGGGTGGTGGGGCCTTTGGAAGGTAATTAGGTTTAGATGAGGTCATGAGGGTGAAGCCCTCACAATGGGATTAGATTAGTCCTATAAGAGAGAAATCTCCCTTTCTTCAGGATCTTGCACCTGGAAAGGCCGTCTGCACAGAGTGAGGAAAGTGGCCATCCTCAAGCCAAGAAGAGGGCCCTCACTAAAACTGGAACATGTTAGCACCCTGATCTCAGATTCCTAGCCTCCAGAACTGTGAGAAACAAATGTTTAAGCCACCTGGTGTACAGTATTTTGTTACAGCAGCCAGAGCTGAGACAAAACCTGATAGAAAAAACTGGGTATATTATAGAAGCTACCTCACAGTAGAGAATTCATAAATGGCCCATAAATATATAAAAAGATGATGAAGTTTATCAGTAATCAGGAGATTTGTAATTTAAAATTGTAGTGTGACACCATTACACACCGTTCAGCTAAGCAGTATTCAAAAGAGTGACAATTCCTGTATTGAGCACCAAGGGCTGCCAAACAAAATACCATACAGTGAGCCACTTAAACAACAGACATTTATTTTCTCACAGTTCTGGAGGCTGGAAGTCCCAGTCAAGGTGTTGCTGGTTTGGTTCCTTCCGAGGCTTCTCTCTTTGGCTTGCAGATGGCCTGCTTTTCACTCTGTCTTCACGTGGCTTCTTCTCTATAGGCCTGTGTCCACAATGTCTCTTCCTGTTCTTGTAAGAACACATCATTTTGGACTTTGCATAAGTGACCCGTTGCAAGCTCATTTCTTTTATTTATTAATTTATCTATTTATTTATCTATTTGTTTGTTTGTTTAAGACACAGAAAGAGACATAGGCAGAGGGAGAAGCAGAGTTCCTGCAGGGAGACAGATGAGGGCCTCGATTCCAGGACCCCAGGATCATGACCTGAGCCAAAGGCAAGTTTCTTCTTCTTTTTTTTTTTTTAAGATGTTATTTATTCATGAGAGACACATGCCGGGGTGGGGGGGGGGGGGGCGCAGAGACACAGGCAGAGGGAGAAGCAGGTTCCATGGCGGGGGGGGGGGGGGGGGGGGGGGGGGGGGGGGGGGGGGACCTGGGACTCCAGGATTACGCCTTGGGCCAAAGGCAGGCGCGCTAAACTGCTGAGCCACCTGGGGATCCCCTGCAAGCTCATTTCTTAATTCTGTATATTGAAGATAATAATCACTGCATCCGGAGCTGGCTAGAGAGCTTCAGTTAGATACTTAAACACCTGTAACAGTGCATCTAACATGGTTACTAATTCAGTAAAGTATGACTATGTCACCAAGTCCAAGCTCAATTCTGCTCACACTGCATGGCAGGCCAGTAAGCAGAGAGGCAAGATGCCGGGGCAAGGAAAGTGCCTTTATTTGAAAACCCAGCAAATCCAGGAGCTAGTGGACTACTGTCCCAAAGAACCATCTCCTCCACTCCTCCCCCCTCGCCGCCCGCACTCCCCCTACCCCCCAATGAAAGGGGAGGGAATGGGAATCAAAAGATGACTGACCTTTGCAGATTTCTGAGGAAAGTGTGCAAATTCTTTGTCTGTGTTCACTTGATGTTCTGCAGGAATCTGGTCACATCATTTCTGTAAATCTGAAACACAGAGTCATTTCTTGATACACTTCCTTATCTCCTCAGGTGAGGTGGATTTCAAGGGAAAAGCAGAGTTTGCAAATCCTAGCTGTAACATGCCCACGTGCAGGGCCAAGCAGAAGGTAAGTGACGGGTCACAGCAGCAGGGAAATAGAAGCAATGTGGAGTCAGACATGCTAAGTTTCTCCCTGTTACAACTCCCCAGTGTCAGTGTTCCATAATCTTGTGGGACCAGGGCAAGGGGGGGAACATCATCTCTCATCTGACTAGTTCCTGATGGAAAGGGTCAAAGGGGGAGACGCCTGGGGGGCTCAGCAGTTGAGCCTTTGGCTCAGGGAGTGACCCCGGGGTCCTGGGATCAAGTTCTGCATCAGGCTCTGCGCAGGGAGCCTGCATCTCCCTCTGCCTGTGTCTCTGCTTCCCTCTCTGTGTCTCTCATGAATAAATAAATAAAATCTTAAAAAAAAAAAAGGGAAAGGGTCAAAGGGGGCAACTGTGGACTAGAACAATTAATTTGACTAGACTTAGAAAGCATTCTTCTTAAGTGCCTCTTTTTGCCATTAGGGTCTTAGAAGTAACCATAGGTGGTTAATGCAGTTTTGCACTAGTTCTGGAAATTCTTAGTTTAGTTCCATGATCTTAAAGATATTAGAATCCTGTATTTGTCAAACTTTTCATGGGCCACCTGGGTGGCCCAGTAGGTTGAGTGTCTGCCTTCGGCTCGGCTCAGGTCATCATCTCAGTTCCTGGGATCAAACCCTGCATCAGGCTCCCTGATCAGCGAAGAGTCCACTTTTCCCTCTCCCCGGCCTGCCTCTCTGCCTCCTTGTGCTCTGTCTCTGTGTCAAATAAATAAATAAAATCTTAGGAAAAAAAAAAGGTTATTTTCATGAATCTTCTTGAAGCTGAAACACATTAGTAAGAGTATCAGCATGAAATAATAACTGTAAATGGCAAAAGCCTCAAAAATGGCCATGGTTAAAAATCTGATGGGAGTTCATTATACTGTAGTTGATAAAGAAATTTCATTATTTTTGTGACACACAACATTTTAATAATTAGGATTATATGTGATGACCTTATACCAGGACATATTAAAACTAGGAATTTTATATAAATTTTGGAATAGTCACAGTATTTACCCACACAGTATAAACTAAGATTTATCATCATTTCTTTGATATCGCTTCCCATATAACTTAACATACAAAATAAATAGGCCTAATTAGTCAAAAAGACTTTGTTTAGAATTCCAATTTCTGGTAAGTTTGTTAAAAATATCAGAAAGTTAAAACAATCAGAAAGTTTAAAACAGGGCAGCCCTGGTGGCTCAGTGGTGTAGTGCCACCTTCAGCCCAGGGCATGATCCTGGAGACCCAGGATCGAGTCCCACGTCAGGCTCCTTGCATGGAGCCTGCTTCTCCCTCTGCCTGTGTCTCTGCCTCTCTCTCACTCTCTCTCTCATAGATAAATAAATAGAATCTTAAAAAGAAAGAAGAAAGAAAGAAAGAAGAAAGAAAGAAAGAAGAAAGAAAGAAAGAAAGAAAGAAAGAAAGAAAGAAAGAAAGAAAGTTTTAAAACACATGCCTAAATAAGATTACAGATTATTTTAAAATTTACTGTTTAGGGATCCCTGGGTGGTGCAGCGGTTTGGCGCCTGCCTTTGGCTCAGGGCACGATCCTGGAGACCCGGGATCAAATCCCACGTCGGGCTCCCGGTGCATGGAGCCTGCTTCTCCCTCTGCCTGTGTCTCTGCCTCTCTCTCTTTCTCTCTCTGTGACTATCATATATAAATAAAAATAAAAAAAAAATAAAATAATAAAATAAAATAAAATAAAATTTACTGTTTAATTATCTGTTTAGCCAAGGTGGCAATAAGAGATTCTACAGAAGGTTCTCTAGTCATTAGCAAAACTTAGGTCCTTTAATATTGAGAAGATTCAGTTTTCTTAAGTAATCAAAGACCTGATGAAAACAAAACATAGAAACTTTGTTTTGGGGGGCAGATTTAAAAAAAAAAAAACCCTTTGTTCATATTTCTTATAAAAGCAGACCAACAGTCCAAGAAAAACTTTGTCATTTTAACAGAGAGAAGAAACAAATTCTAATCTCTTACAAGCGTACTTTTTTTTTTTTTTTTTTTTGGAAAGAGGGAGAGAGAGAATCCTAAGCAGCCTCTCCACACCCAGCGTGAACCCGTGAGCCCAAAGTGGGGCCTAATCTCACAACCCTGAGATCATGACAGAGTGAAAATCAAGAGTCAGATGCTTAACTGACTGAGCCACCCAGGTGCCCCACAGGTTTCTTTTTCATTTAGATTTTGTCCTAAGCTTTCTCTCTCTAAACAATCAGTCTCATTTTAGGACGTAATTACTCCCCCCACCCACAAAAATGTATTCTCATTCTTACTGCTTTCTTACAAGCTTCCTACTTTGTCTACATAGAGTTGCTTCCCTTAGCATCTCTAGCAGTGTAAGTTACATTTAGTAGAATTTTAACTTTTAAAACACTAGTCTCCAATGAAAACTTAAGTAGTAACCAATTGTGAACCATTACACCAGAATTCTAAGGAATTCTGGTAAATTTAGAATTGGCAAATATATGGATATATTTCACAATTTCTAGAAACGTGTGTTTTCATGGTATAACTTTCAATAAAGTCTGGGCTGAACGTACCAAAGCCACAGCACCCAACCAACCCAATGCAAAATGAGCCGGTTCACAAAGAAACGGGGGCCAGCTTCTAACCATCCCCGTCCCAGGGGCGCCCTGGACAAGTACAAAGTGGCTTCTCCTCTCGGAAAAGCCCGAACGGAGCGGAGGGGTTCCCGGTCGTGCAGGCGGGAATGACGGGCCCTGCTTTGGGGCCCGTGGCCTCACAGGTTGGTGGAAGCTCGGCCGCGGGCACCGGGTGCCGCCCTTGCTACGGCCCTCCCGGGAGGGGCCCCGAGGCCGCCGCCCGCCGAGCCTCCCTGACTCCCGGTCCACGGCCGCTCCCCAGGGGCCGGACGCCAGGCCGGGCCAGGCGCGCCAGTGTTTGCGGAGCAGTCCCCGGCTCGTGCCCGCGCCCGTCTGCGCCCGAGCAGGCGCCGCTCCAGGGGGCGCTCGTGGCCGCAGCGTTGCCCTCCGAGCCTCTCCCTTCACGATGTCGACAGTTTAGAATGAAGTGTGTGGGGCTCCCGGGTTGGCTCCGTCGGAAAAGCAGGCAACTTTCTTCCTCTGATAAAAGATTTTATTTATTTATCCACAAAAGGCACAGAGCGAGGCGGAGACACAGGCAGAGGGAGAAGCAGGCTCCATGCACCGGGAGCCCGACGTGGGATTGGATCCCGGGTCTCCAGGATCGCGCCCTGGGCCAAAGGCAGGCGCCAAACTGCTGTGCCACCCAGGGATCCCTGAAGAGCCGTTATTGCCACTTAGGATGATTAGTAGTAGGGGTTTCATTAAGTAGATATCCACCTTGCCAAATTTAATTATATTTTTATCCTGTATTTTTAAATTGTAAATAAATTATATCAATAAGTTGTAGATGGTTGATATGTCTTTTAAGTCGGCTATAATCCTTTAGGTTTCCCTAGAAGATAGAGACTGAAGGGATCTGGACTTTGGGATGGAGAGAGTAAGGGTTGTGACTCAAGGAAGAGAGAAGCTGGCTTGGCTAGCAGGGCAGTAGCACCCTGAACATAATGGTTAGCCTTTTTTTTTTTTTTTTCCAATAGTTAGTCTTTTAAAAAATGTTTTTATTTTTTAAGTTTGAGAAGTCTTTTTTTTTTTTTTTTTTTTTTTTTTTTTTTACTCATGTGAGAGAGGCAGAGATGCAGGCAGAGGGAGAAGCAGGCTCCCTGCAGGGAGCCCGATGTGGGACTCGATCCTGGGCCTCCAGGATCACGCTGTGGGCTGCAGGCAGTGCTAAACTGCTGCTCCACCAGAGCTGCCCTAAAAAATGTTTTTATGTAGAACATATTAAGCTTATAAAATAGAAAAATAGGGGATCCCTGGGTGGCGCAGCAGTTTGGCGCCTGCCTTTGGCCCAGGGCGCGATCCTGGAGACCCGGGATCCAATCCCACATCGGGCTCCCGATGCATGGAGCCTGCTTCTCCCTCTGCCTGTGTTTCTGCCTCTGCCTCTCTCTCTCTCTCTCTCTCTCTGTAACTATCATAAATAAATAAATTTAAAAAAAATACAATAGCAAAATAGTATAATAAACCCAGTGTATTCGTTTTCTGGGGCTGCCACAACCAAATACCTCCCACCAGCTAACTTAAACCAAAATGAGTTTTGTCACCATTCTGGAGGCTGGAAGTTGAAGATCAAAGTGTCAGCATGTTTCATGTCTAAGGCCTCCTTGCTTTTCGGATGACCTCCTACTCACATGGCCTCTCCTGTAGGCCTGTGCGTACCTGGATCTCTTCCACCTGGAGGAGGAGTCCTATTGCATCAGGCCTCACCTGAACAGCCCCAGGTTAACTTATTCATCCCTTTATAGACCTTACAAGATAGTCATAGGGGTGCCTAGCTGACTAAGAGCAACGTGTGACTCTTGATCTCAAGGGGAGTCATTAGTTCAAGCTCCACATTGGTTCTAGAGATTACTTAAAAATAAATAAATAAGCTGTTTTAGAAAGATTATGTAATTTTTTTAAAGATAGGGTCACAGTCTGAGCTTTTGGGAGTTGGGACTTAAACATGAATTTTGGGGGGGGACACAATTCAGCCAAAAACATCTCATGTATGTATCCAGTAAATTATGCCCCCATTCTTCCTACCCCTCACTCTTGTGAAGCAAATCCTAGATATCATAGGGTTTATATGTAAATTTTATCCTATGTGTCTTCCAACTAGTCTTTTCATTAACAAAATCCTACCCTTTTTTAAAAATCATCAGATATCCACTAACCCATATAACTACAATTACCATTTTTAAATGTATTTGAATACAGTAAGTAAACCAAAATAATGTCAATGATTTATATGCTTTTTTATCTTTTTATTTTTTTTATTTTTTAAATTTTTATTTATGATAGTCACAGAGAGAGAGAGAGAGGCAGAGACATAGGCAGAGGGAGAAGCAGGCTCCATGCACCGGGAGCCTGACGTGGGATTCGATCCCGGGTCTCCAGGATCGCGCCCTGGGCCAAAGGCAGGCGCCAAACCACTGCGCCACCCAGGGATCCCCTCTTTTATCTTTTTAATATGTCAGAATCACAATAAGTATAGTCAAAGATAAATCCTGAGCCACACTGGAAACCATCCTGTGCGTTCCATTTTCTTCCCATTTTCTTAAGAGAAAGTGCTTGTAATAAAGAGTCTAACTAAATTTTTGATGTTTGAAGCTGATGTCTTTTTTTTAATATTTGTTTATTTAAAAAATATTTATTTATTTAGAAAGAGAAAGTGAGAGGGGGGAGGGGCAGAGGGCAAGAGAATATCCCCAAGTCAACTCCCCGATGAGCACAGAGCCCTATGGGGGGCTACATTCCATGACCCTGGGATCATGATCTAAACCGGAACTGAGCCCTGCAGGTGCCCCTGAAGCTGATGTCTTTTAACCCTCACCCCTCTGGCTTCACCCTGTGCCCCACACCTGCATAAGCTATCAGGACAGACTAGGTGTTCCTTCTCTGGACTCGGTGGGGTGGTTCTAATCAAGCAAGACCCTGCTGCAGAGGAACTGTTAGCCTCAGTGACCCCGTAAACCACCAAGAGACCCCCAGCTGGTTGTCTTTCTCCCTCCTTTCGGGCCCTTTTTGGATTGGTAGCCATCCGGCTGTCCACCTAAGGCCTCTTAGTGAGCAATAAACTATCTGATACTCTCTCACTGTGTTTGTGGTGTAGGAACCATGGCAAGCCAACCTCCCAAATGCCAAATGACATGTGGATTATCTCAAAGCTGCTTAAAAATACAGCCCTATGCAAAAAGGACACTCGGACTTTCCTGTTCCCCTGAAAATAAGGAATTAATCTCCTGTGGGAGATACTGTCCCTGTACCGGGAGCTAGACATCCTTATCACCAGAGATGGGAAATTAGAACCAAGAAAGCTGTAAAAGTAACCCTTGTTACTTTTCACTAATTTTACTACCTTAGCCTCAATTCTGTTTAGCATTCCTTACCTAATTGAAACTCCCAAACATAAGTTTTCTTTGTCCTGTCAACTCCTCACAAATTTATTGTTTCTTTGTCTAAAGGTTAAAAAGTGCCTGCTTTGATCATTTCTTTGGGTTTTTATTTTAATGTTGGGCCTCTGTGCACAAGTAATGAGACTTTGGGGTTCCCCCCCCCCCCCCCCGTTCATCTGTCTTGTGTAAGATTAATTCTTAGTCCAGCTGGAAGACCTTGAGGGTAGAGAATAATTTTTCCTCCCCGGTAGTTCCGTCAGCAGTCCTGATAACAAAGGCAAATCTTGAGGGATGAGGTGAGGTTCTCCCTATGTGCTGTGACTGTACAGTATTTAGAATTTTATCTAATCCCAGGTAAATTCTTGGGAGACTCTGATCCCAGGAAGCATGGTATATTTGTTTCTGTTTTCCAACTACTGTAAAACATCCCTTTATTATTTTTTTTAATTTTTATTTATTTATGATAGTCACACACACAGAGAGAGAGAGAGAGAGAGAGGCAGAGACACAGGCAGAGGGAGAAGCAGGCTCCATGCACCGGGAGCCCGATGTGGGATTCGATCCTGGGTCTCCAGGATCGCGCCCTGGGCCAAAGGCAGGCGCTAAACCGCTGCGCCACCCAGGGATCCCAAGACATCCCTTTAAAATATATATCTATATCTATATCTATCTCTATCTATCTACCTATCTATCTATATTTGTGATTCCTCATTTCTCCGGGGAAAGGTATGGGAACGTATTATAATTGTTTTTGCATCTCTGATATTTACAAATAAAAATCTTACACTACTGGTTCTTCCATTAAAAAAAAAAAATCTACCCGAGATATATCTCATTTATTTTTACATTGAGGAGGCAGTGAATATTTTTAAATGATAGAAAATAGATCTACATACACAAATACCAAAATATTTCTAGATATGCTCAAGTGTAAAAAAAAAAAAAGCAAAGCACATTTGTATTGTAATATAAATGAAAAAAAAAATCCTATGCTTATATATTCGTATATTAATAGTATGTCCCCAGAAAGATACAGAAAAAAACTTAGGAGTCAGTGCATGGTGTTGTGCCCAAGATTGTGAATCCGAGAAACCACCAAGGAGCCGACACCGATGCAAGTGCACGAGGGTTTATTACCAGCTCGAGCTTGGGTCCAAGTGTACCCGACACAGCGGGGCAGGGACCTGGACCCCGAAGTGGGTTACAGCTGGGTTTTTTATAGGCTGGTCTAGGGGACCTCCAGAAGGGGTGGAGGAATTTCTCAGGTTCTGTTAACATTCTGATATGGGGCTTTCAAGGGCATTGAGCTCTGTTCCCATTCTAATATGGGCCTTTCTACCACGGGGGTGGGCTCTGTTGTCTTTCTGATATGGGATTCCCTGCGAGGACATTGAGGACATTCTGCAGTTTTTCCCGTAAAGCTCAGCTCTTATTCACAGGGGCCTAAGATGGCTGTACTTGTGCTAATGCTAAACTTGAGGTGGGTGGCCTTGATTTTTCTCGGGCCTCCGAGCGTGTGGGCCTGATGACCCGCGCCGAGCAGCCTTCCTTGCCTGGGCCGCCGACCGCTGAGGCAGGCCGTGCAGCGCGTGGTGTCTGCTCCTCGGGTCTCTGGGCCGTGGCTTCTCTGGGGGTGGGGACTCCAGAGGGCATCCCTGCACCCGGGTTTGGTGTGTGCCTCACGACGTGCAGTGAGCTCATAAAGTCATAACTGGGTGCTAGCTAGGATTTAGGAGATCCGGAGGCCAGGGCACAGGGAGAGCAACAGGTGGAACCCGTCGGGTTGCCTGGGGGGCCCGGCTCAAGGGCTGCTGCTGGGCCCACTGGAAATTCTGGATCTGCTTCCGTCCCCAGGAACATCCTGGAACACCGTGCCCTGTGCCCCAGCAGGAGCTCCTGCGGCCTGGGAGCTTGGGGACAAGGAACCAAGAGCGTCAAGGAAAGAAGCTGGCAACCACCCACTTCTGAGTAGCCTTAGACTGGAAAGGTGCATCCTGAGGCCAGGCAGCAAGATCAAGTTCTTGAGAGATCAAAAAGACCACCTGGGGCACCTGGGTGGCTGTCACCTAAGCGGCTGCCTGGGGCACAGGTCATGATCGCAGAGCCCTGGGGTCCAGCCCCGCGTCAGGCCCCCCTCAGCCGGCAGCCTGCTTCTCCTTCTCCTCCCTGCTCCTGCTCTCTCTTGCCATCTCTGTCACTCTCTCCCTTTCTCTCTCTCAAATAAATAAAACAAAATCTTAAGAAAAAAAAGTCCAGGGATCCCTGGGTGGCGCAGCGGTTTGGCGCCTGCCTTTGGCCCAGGGCGCGATCCTGGAGACCCGGGATCGAATCCCACATCGGGCTCCCGGTGCATGGAGCCTGCTTCTCCCTCTGCCTATGTCTCTGCCTCTCTCTCTCTCACTGTGTGGACTATCATAAATAAATAAATAAAATTAAAAAAAAAAAAAGAAAAAAAGAAAAAAAAGTCCAGACAAACGATTTCAATGTTGGACACCAGACTACTGAAAACATTTGAAAATAGTCTCAGGGCAGTGGAAGAGGTAGTGACAAATGGCTTCTCATTGAGAAAGGAGGAGACCCCCCCCCCAAAAAAAATTGGGTATCTTGGTCCAGAAGATATATTTGAGATGGGAATAATAAGTTTTTTGAAGACAGTGTCACGAATAGTAAATCCAGGTTTCTGCATTTCAAGATAAACCATGGCATTTAGTTTCTCCAGCATATCGTAGATGAAAGATTTTATCACTTTCCAAGCGCCATGTGTTCTTTCCAAGCGCCAGGCAGGGCTTTAGGCACCGGCTTATATTGACTCACTTAATTGTCACTGCATTAATAGCATAGCCGCCCTACCGCCAGCCCTGAATTCCACCAGCTTGTGCGGGGTCGATCCAACTCCCAACCGTCTGCTTAAAGAGCTTAGGTCTTTTTCCACCCAAGTTACTTGGCTTCTTGATTTGCCTCCCTTAGGAGTGACCCAGAGGACAGCGCTGTTGCTTGTGAGAGGCTGTGAGTAGGTCGGTGTATTGATACCATTTTGGGAAGGAACGAGAATAGATTCACGTTTGATGCGTTCGTTTATTTTTTCTGCTTAAGGGATAGGAAAACAAGACCCTTTGGCAATTGAGTAGTGTCCGAATATTTAAAAGGACCACGTGCCTTTCCCTTTTCCCTTGTCAACATCCTTTTGGGATGTCATGTACTCTAATGGCTTTATTTTGCATGAGATTCCTACTCATTACCTCTAGCTGAGACCTGTCCCACAAATGTCAGGATTTCCGACTGCATAAGGAACCTCTCTGCTTGCATTTCTCAATGAAATCCAATGTAATAGCCCAATGTGACCAATATTTAACTTCAATTTCTCCCCAAACCTGCTCTTCCGTAGTGTTCCCTACCTGGGACTGGTAGCTCAAATCACCCAAATGTCCATATCATGAACTCGGAGGCTCCTTGTACCCCCTCACTCTCCACAGGCAACCAGTCATGGTGCGTGTATATCCACTTGTAATCCACTGACGTCCGTCCAGGTCAGGTCTACAGCATTTTCCATGTGCACTACCAACACAACTAGCCTCCCTCTGGCCTTCCAACACCCTCGTTTCACCACCACCCTTAGGACAAAAGCCAACAGAAATGTTAAGGAGACAATATCCTAGGTTTGGGATAGAAATCCTCTGATCTTTGCTTGCGTCCTCGGACACCAACCTTCACAACATTCACACCAACGGGAAGCCACAGTTGTTTGTGAGGTATTCATGTTCACCATTGGAGACACACATATGGCTTTTCTTAGTCCAGTTTCCTTTGGGGCGTCTTTGGTATTCTTCCTCTTCCAGTGCTTGCATTTTCTTCATCCTGGGATCGGGGAACTAACAAATAAACAACTTAACAAAGCTCTTTTTTTTTTTTAATTTTTAATTAAAACATATTTTAAGTAATCTCTATACTCAGTGTGGGGCTTGAACTCACAACTCTGAGATCAAGAGTCACATGTTCTACTGACTGAACCAGTCAGGTGCCCCCACAAAACTCTTCTCTTCTTAGGAGGCATCCTCCCTATAAATGAACCACATATCTGATGGTCCCCCGAGAGATCCCGTGTGCGTGGTATGTTCTACATGTGCTTGAACTACTTCAAACACTCTGACATTTACTTCCTTCATTCTAACAATGAAAACGAATATGCCCTACCTGAAATGCGATAAGACAAAAAGGGAGAGATTCATGGCCAGGTCACTCTCTTCAGTTGGCTTCAGAAGAGCTAGGGAAATTAAATGTGTGAAGTGATTTGGGTGCTGGAGAGAGAGGGTTTATGGCAAGAACAGTCGTGCGGTTGAGCACCTCCTGTGTGCCAAGGTCATCATCACACGGCTAGTAAGTGTTCTAATAGTGTATCAGGAGGGCATTTTCTGGGCAGCCCCGGTGGCCCAGCAGTTTGGCGCTGCCTTCAGCCCGGGGTGTGATCCTGGAGACCCGGAATCGAGTCCCACATCAGGCTCCCTGCACGGAGCCTGCTTCTCCCTCTGCCTGTGTCTCTGCCTCTCTCTCTCTCTGTTTCTCTCATGAATAAATAAAATAAAATCTTAAAAAAAAGTGTATTTTCTCTTATTTTTTTACATTGTTTATGAGGGATTCATAAAATGGCATAAAGTACTATAAGATAACTTAAGATCCAGTTGTTGAAACTGGCTCCAGGAATTCTGGTGGAGTTTTTAATGTTATCACTTAAAAATCAGAAATTGAGCTCTGTCTTATATAAAAGAATGTTAATAATGCTTAACATACAAAGATGTTATGAGGATTACATAGAAATTTTAAAAACTCTTAGACTACAGAATTATTTTCTTACCAATCTTTTTTTCTCCTTTTCAGAGATGTGTTTGTATATTTATCAGTGTCAAATTAAAGTAGGTTTATTGATAATTAGGAACCCGGTTCTGATAAAGGTCAATTTTGCCTATCTAGAGAATATGTCCTATGGGTCAAGCACAGATTGTAACCTCAGCTGTAGTCTCTACACATCTATAAGCACTGGACAGGAGTAAGTAGAGAAAGTGTAATTTTGCAGGTACTTTGAAAATATATGCCATAAAGTAAATTTTCACCAGAGGACACACCTCAGTGGAATTCCCCCCTTCAGTTTTCTTGGAGATGCTTTCATCTATATCATTTTAGTTTTTCTGAATTTACCTCTTTCCTAAAGTGTACAGTCATTTGTCTATGCAGGCTTTGAGGAGGACACAGATGACTTAATAATATAAAAGTATCACTTTATATTTTAAGGATGAGAATACAAGAATCAGCTACAAGAGAATAATACCTGCAATTATTAACTACTTTTATTCAGAATACTCTAGTTGTCTATTATCACATTTAGTAAACCTAAATTATCACATTTAGGACTCTGGGGTCACACCCTGAGCCGAAGGCAGATGCTCAACTGCTGAGCCACCTAGGTGTCCCTAAAAATAAATTTTTGAAAAAAAATAATTCAAATCTTGTGAAGAACCTAAAATATGACCAGGCACTTTCTGCTTAAGTTGCAGTAGGCACCCCTTAACTGTAGGAGATATCATCCCAGATCCCCACTAGATTCCTAAAACCAGAGATAGTACTGGATCCTGTACAATGTTTTTTCTTATACAAATGTATCTATGATAAACCTTAATAAATTAGGCACAGTAAGAGCTCAACCATAACTAATAATAAAATAGAATCATTAGACAATATACTGTAATAAAAGTTATGTGAATATCATCCTTCTCTCTCAAAATATCTTATTGTGCTGTAGTCACCTGTCTTCTTGTGAAGATATAAGATAATAAAATGCCTACATGATGAGATGAAGTGAGGTGAATAACGTAGGTGTGTGACATCGCATTAGGCTGTCATTGACACTGATGATAGGTCAGGAGGAGGATCACCTGCTTCCAGAGTGCAGTTGACTGTGGGTAACTAAAACTGCTGAAGCAAATCTGCAGGTAAGGTAGTAGATTTACTGTGTTTTTGATAGCACTGGATTTATATCAAAGTTTACTTGTCTTTCATGTAAGCTTCTCAACTGCAAGATTATATCAAACTGTGTAAATAAAGTGGATGGGATTTGGTCTAGAATAGATTTGCCCTGAAAACCTGTGTTTTCACATGATACACAAAAAACTTGGGAATCATGATTTCAAAGCAAAATAAACGGAGAGAAAGAAACACACACACACACACACACACAAACGCATTTCTCTGAAGTCATCATTGAGCTGCCAGCTATGCAGATTTGCAGGAATGGATCCTAGAAGAGGAAGTTTTCCTTTAGAAGTGGTTACTGATCCAAATAGAGGCTGAGAGGCTTAGAAAGAGAGTAGAGCTTTCAGCTGACTCTCAGGATTGAGGGAATAACCTTGGACTTCAGGGTATCCCACAGAAGATGCTTCCTGATAAGCATCCCAAACTTTAATTTGGAGCAGGGGATGGCTAGCCACTCACAGTGAGATAATAGAAAGCGGGCTGCTCCTCGACAAGTCTCACTTAATCATTTCAAACCCTTATGAAGGTTTCAGACAATATCTGATTGCCAGACCACAAAGCACATTTCAAGACTCCAGAATATAAAATCTTGGTGATATGTGGTGCCACTGGAATGTACAGACACACCTGGTGAGACTGCAAGTTGGTGCAACCACTTCAGAAAACTATTTTGCATTATCAGCTAACTCAGAACATGCACATACTGTGAGACCCAGTTATTCTATTTCAAGTTATGCAACCCTCAGAAGTATGAACAAAAGGGCATCAAAATGTGAGCACTAGAAGATGTACAAGAAAGTTCATGGCAACATTTTTCACAACATGTACAACCTGTTAATAAACCTAATGTTGTATATTAGGAGCCATAATTAAATTGTGGTATATTCACATAGGGAAGCATTAACCAGTAATGATAAAACAATACTTTTCTGTTTTAAGAGTTACTTATTTATTTGAGAAAGAGAGCACATGCCCAGGTGCAAACAGGAGGAGAGACAGAGGGCAGAGGGAGACGGAGAATCTCGAGAGGACTCCCCAATGAGTGGGGAGCCCACATCGAGGCTTGATCTCAGGACCCTGAGACCATGACTGGAGCCAAAATCAAGAGTCATACACTTAACCGAGCCACCCTGATGCCCCAAGACAATAATACTCTTTATCCATCAATTTGGATGAATCTCACAAATGTAAGGTATGAGATAAAGCCAGGCACAAAATAATACATACCGTGTATACGGGGGAAAAACGATTGTATGGCATTAGACATAGCATAATGCTTATATTTGGTGAGGTGGGACAGATCAGTGACTGATGAGAAAGGCTTCCAGGGCTGCTGGTAACATCTATTTCATAATCTGAGTGGTAGAAGTAGGATTACAGGCTTGTGCAAGTATGTAAATTGAATAAAAGTAAAAATATTAACAAAATCATAAACTATTAAGACCAAATTATGGAAGAATATTTTCAATCTGTTGGCAAATATTTCACTTTTTCCCCCAGTTTTATTTCTCTTTTGGGAATTGTTGATTCATGGTTGTTAGTCCTCCATCTCTTTTTTGAGAGAGGACACAATTTGTGTGGACCCTTTAGAACTGCAAAATAATAACATATTGTCATGTCTGTGGGAAGTACAATTCCTTAGATTTTTCTTTTTCTTGTGAGTTTTATTGTAGAGGGTTTAACTTCTGAGACAAGATTTTTCTTAATCTTTTTTTTTTTTTTTTTTGTAAACTCTACACCCAACGTGGGGCTCAAACTCTGAGATCAAGAGAGGCATGCTCCAGCACCTGAGCCAGTGAGGCACCCTCCCTGAGATAAGACTTTTGATCATTTCCTTTGTGAATTTTTTT
Source organism: Canis lupus familiaris (assembly GCF_011100685.1). Taxonomy (NCBI): domain Eukaryota; kingdom Metazoa; phylum Chordata; class Mammalia; order Carnivora; family Canidae; genus Canis; species Canis lupus. The sequence continues at coordinate 121 of NW_023331229.1, read as the reverse complement.
CTCTCCAGAGATGATCAGGAGATGGCATCGTAAGCCACCTCCAGGCCTCAAGCCTCTGCCCGCAGGAGGAGCAGGAGCGTCCTCTCCCTCTCTGCTATCATTTCCACCCTTTTCAATGAGA
>NW_023331228.1:0-43404 GCF_011100685.1 Canis lupus familiaris | reverse complement strand
TTGTAAGACAAAAGCCTAAAATGAAATTATTTTAAAATTATTTATGACTATTAAATTGTATGCCTTTAATCTTTCTCATGGAATGCCTGGGTGGCTCCATGGTTGAGCATCTGCCTTTGGCTCAAGGCAGGACCCTGGGGTCCTGGGATCGAGTCTCGCATCAGGACTCCCTGCAAAGAGCCTGCTTCTCTCTGCCTTTGTCTCTGCCTCTCTCTGTGTGTCTCTCATAAATAAATGAATAAATAAAATCTTACAAAAATCTTTCTACAAAGACTGGGTCATTTGGGCATTCTACATTTATTGGGGTTATACTTCTTTTGCTGCAACAGTACAATGATATTAACATACTGTTGAGTCCATTTCAGGTATATGAAATTTAAGTAAACTAGGTATATTTCTCTGTCAACATAACAATATATTTTTTTCCTCAGCTAATTTAGCCCACTGGAAGCAAACTCATGAGTTCTTGGTTGATCACATTTAACATAAGGCACAACAACATGCTGGGATTTCTGGGCACCCTTGGCATCCTTCCTAAGCAGGAGCCCAGGGATATCAAAAAGCAAAGCACCTGAAGGAATTTGGCTCTTTTACTATTATCCTCACAATTATCTTACATTTTCATTAGTTGCTTTTCTCCTTTTAATAAGAAATGTTTCATACGTTGTCTATAAGCAATTTTCTTTAAAATCCAGCTACCAAGAAGCTAAAAATGAAAGGAAACCCTTAAGAAAACAAAAGCTTCCTAAGAGTTTGGAACTTAAGAAGAGTGAGGAAAATAAAGCTGTCATGGGTACTGAAGAGGAAACAATTTTCTCTCCAAATTCCTCGGTTTTAGGACAAAAATGACAAGTTTGAATTGCAAGCTTGGAGAAAGTGAGTCATATCCATTTTCTGTACATTTGCTAAATAGGACAAGAACAGTGCAATAATACAGATGCCAAAGGTTGATTTTTTTTTTTTTTAATAAAAATTGACTGGCATCATTGTAGCAGTGCTAACCAAACAGGTCACACGTGGTAAAGCCGATAGGCACCAGGAACAAGGTTACATGCTGTCCATAGCACTTCTCAACAGTGACATGAGCAGATGTGGATATTTTAGTGGATTCTTGAAATTCTCTTCCAGCAAATAAATGTTGAACCAGGTTAGTCCATTAACCCCTAAAACACAGGGATTTTAATACAAATTTTAAAGTTCACAGACCTTCACTTAGTAGCTGATTTCATTTTTTTTTTTTTCTCTCTCTTTCCAAGAGCTTCAACTCTTGCACTAAGGACTAGGTCAAAATAACTTAGGTTTGTGTTACTCAACTTGCAGATGCTGACTTTCAAAACTGCATTTCCTTGCAAAGATAAAGTGCATACACGTTAAAAATAAACAGCAAAAAAAGAAGGTATTCTTAAAATTATATTTTTTGTTACAATTTGCTAATGCCTGACACTGCCATTATACCATTCTATCCAAGAGGGATGGATATCATTCTCAATTAGCAATTGTGACAGCAATTTCCTTAGTGTCCAACGTAGAGCTTGGCCTATAATGGGCTCTCAGTAAAAAATTCTTGGTTGACACATAAAAAGGAAACCAAAACAGTGTGATATAACCTTGAGTCTACGAAAGCAACATGGAGGGTGTGGCAAGGCTGGGAAAGTGAAATGAGTTGTAGCAGAAAATTCACTAGATTTTGGAATGAACGCCAGGCTACATGATTCCTGGTTTAGTTAGGGCTTTTATTTTCATCATCAGTTTAAGTTGAAAATCTTTTCCTAATAATCCCCAAAGCAAGATTCTCTCATGGTAACTAGATTCAAAAGCTCTGAGGGGCTTTTTCTATCTCCCACTCCAAATTAAAGGCATCCAAGGTATCTAGGACCTGCCCAACATTTTCAGGTGTAGCAAGTTCAGCTCTTCCATTAGAAGATGAGGAACAGGTACTATGTATGGCTTTGGTATCTCAAACAAACAAATAAAGGTGGAACGATATATCACTGATATCCTTATTACTTCTCTACCCTCATAAAAGAATGAGTGCAAAGTGGAGAGAGCAAACAAAATTGCTAAACCTTAAAATTTCACATGCCATCCACATCTATCCGATGTTGGGGAAGCTTAGGCCACTTCTTATGAAATTGTGGAGATTAGGGAAGAAAGAGCTTCATAAAACTCCACATTTTGGGTTTCATTATATCATCCATAGTTACCTCCAATGTTAAATTTCCAGAGAGAAATTCAAATCCAAGAAATGAAACACATTCTCTCAGATTAAGTGAAAAGAAACTAAACTCCAGAATTCTGTTCTTGACGTCTTCCTGTGCTTTGTCTCAGTCAGAGGATCTCACAAAGAGCTCCATGTGAGTCAGATGTCTCCCTGAAGCAGCTGCATCCTCAGCTTTTCCTCCCAGGAAGTGGAGGGTGGGGAAAGTCCTTCAGCATCTACAAAGTTGAATGAGTGCTACCATGAGCCTTTCACACGGATCTCTTTGCCAATGTATCTACAGGTCAATGGGATACATTTACTACCTTGGCTCTAGCCAACACGCCATTCTCAACAGGTATACCTCCACGGGCACATCAAATAGATGTATGTTTTCAGAAGTGAATAAATATTGCAGTGCCGATTCACACTGCCTGTGGATATAATTAGCCCAAGAGCCATAGCAGTGAGACCTCAGAGAAGAGGGAAAAGAGGCAATCTCCCTGATTTTAGATTACAGGGTTGCCAGCTAATTTCTGACACTTGCACTGTATCGCTGTGAGAAATTTTCTTTCATGCCCCTGTGCATCCTAATTCCCAGGGAAACATTCATCTTACAAATGGACTCTGTTCTCAAGTAGGGGTATTTTCAACACTCTCATCTTGCAAAATTTAGGAATTTGCTGTGGTGGGATCCCAGGGGATCTCCAGTACATCAACAGTGTTGCTTATCTTGGCACCCCTGAAGGGGGACAAACCACAGACTCTATCTGACACACAGCTTTTACTTCCTCTCATGAGCATCCATAAAAGAATTTTCTATGCAGACTTATTATCCTCCTTCTCCACAGACGCAGTGTCTTGTGATCTCTTTTCTCCCTTCATCTCCAGAAAGATCATAAGATACTATGAGCTATTAGACACTTGCCTTGCAATTCCAGTGACCTGTCTTGAAGGCAGTGTTACCCTCAATTCCCTGAAGAATCAGCACAGCAGTTTCCCTGAACCAACCTTATTTTGCTGTTTCCAAAAACCTGTGCTGCCAGAGGGTTCAGCAAAACTGCAATCTGTTCTCTCCAAGATGCTTTTCAAAGACCAATTGCCTTATTTGCTTAATTGTCCAGGCTTGAACTAGCTTATGTTATGAAAATGGTAGCAAAGATACCTCCTTTTTGCCACTATATTTTTTTTCTTCGGCAACAGAGGACGTGACTCTTGATTGTTCTCCAATTTCTTTCATGTAAACTCAGCTGAATTTGTAAAAGTTTACCTACTTCAACTAATCTTCCTTCCTTCTTTCCTACCTGCCCTTCTTGCCTTTCTGCTTTCCCCACCTTCTCTCCAGTTCCCTTATCTTTGGGGTCAGTAACTAGTATACCTAACATATCTGCCAAGAGCAGATTCTACCTTGTGAGAACTCCCATAGTAAGATTTATGACAGATGAGTTTGGGTCAAAAGTAACTCTTCGTGAAACAAATCCTGTGCACCTTACAATTGCTAACAAGGGCAATTCTCCCAGATGTTATTCCATTTTCAGCCTAGCAAATTCACCCAGGACCATACTTTAATCTGCTGTTCTTCCTGCATGGCTCCTCCTTCTGGCATGCACCATTTGCCCTGAGTCTTCCCTTAAAGTCCTAATTCCTTTCACTGAAGAGTAGGCTTTGCTTAGACTCTAAGAGCAGGGAACACAACCGCCTCATTGACTGCTTTGTAACCTGTACCTGTGACATGTCCATAGTAAGTGCTCAGTAAATATTTTTCTGAGAAAGTAAGTGAATAATAATGGGACTTGAAATTTATCTCAGAGGGTCTGAAATATTCTATACTTATCTTTATAGCCAGTCTTTTAAATTCTGTCCAGATCCTGTACAACTTTGAAGTGCAGTGGTCTTCATTTTTAAGATTTTTTCCCCCCCCGTATTGACTCCTTATATTTAATTTCAAGAAATCATCTCCTAGTGATTTAGACCTGTGTCAGGCTCAGGAAGGAATCCACTTCTTTCTTTCTTCTTCTCCCTCTCTCTCTGCCCTTCTCCCTGCTCATGCACACACTCTCCCTCTAAAATAAATTTTAAAATATTAAAAAAAAGAAATGATCTCATAGTGATTTCTGTTCTTCTGGGTTCCCACTTGTGAAGTTATTCTAATCTGTCTGAAATTCTCCTTTCATTGATAATTCAACATCTCCACACTATGATCATCTTCCCTGATCTACTAATAATAGAATGTCATCTACTTTACATCTTTAAAAGAATAAGAATTAGGAGAGCTCCAAAGTCTTACTTTATAATTGTCTAACTTGACTTTCAGCCTCACTCCTTCTTCTAGGATCTTGACTAGGGTGATCAGGGACTGTTCATAGAAGATGTGACAATTTGAGATAGACCTAGAAGAATAAATATTCTCACAGATGGAATTCTAATGATGTCTTCTAAATATTGCTATGATACCCCTTAACATGTGCTTTATAATTAAAAAATGAAAGGTTCCTGGATGGCTCAGTCAGTTAAGCATCTGTTTTCAGCTCAGGTCATGATCCCAGTGTTTTGGGATGGAGTCTCACATTAGGCTCCCTGTCTGGTGGGGAGTCTGCTTCTCTTTGCTCCTCTCCCCAATTGTGCTCTCTCTCTTTCTTAAATAAATAAAATCTTAAAAATAAAAATAAATTTTAAAAGTTAAAAAATTAAAAATGAAAGAATAAACAAATAATAAATCAGGGGGATGGTGAACAACTGATGAGAGAAAAGACTATATGATGTAAGGCCAACAGTGATAATTTGATGGTGGCTTTAGGAAATATTTATTGGTCTAGTTCACAGTTGGCTTTGATTGTCAGTATAAGAGGTCAAGGCTTTATTTGGTGGACAAGATTTTTTTCATTGCAGAGTGATACGAGTTACGCTTTAGAAGTTATATACAGTATGGATGTATGTAGAAAAATTTAGAGAGAGAAGATGTTGGAGGTGAGGGGACAAGATGTCAGGCTACTGTGGTAGTGCTAAAGAGAGGCATTGAAGATATTTATTATTCTGGTAGTATTAGGAAGTGACAGGAAGCCGTGGTAAGTGCATTGAAACAGAACAATGGTGCTTTTAAATAATCCAATATGGGGAGTACAGTATTGGAAATAATCAAAACTTAAGCTTGTGTGTTAAGTCCTAAATCAAGGAAATAGGATTTAAATAATACATATAGAGCAAAAACTAATTTAGGAGAGAATTTCCAAATACTTGTGTTTATAACCCAGCTCTACCAAATATCTATGTGAACTTGGGAAAATTACTTATTTGTTCTGCGCCACAGTTTTCTCATCAGTAAAATGAGGGTAATGGTAGTACTTACCTTTTTTGAAGATTGTTTTAAGGGTTGAAAGAAAAAAATACTATGTTATACACATAGAATACCAGGTGGCACATAGAAAGTGCTCAATAACTATTAGTTGCTTGTTAATATTAATGCTATTGAATTTAACATCTAGTGGCATATCCAGGTAGAGATGCTTAGGGGAAAGTTAAAAATGTATGACTGAGCTTCAGAAATAATTGTGACTAGTGGTGCATTGGATTTGCTGGTGGAATGGACTCTGAGAGTAAATGAGATCACCTGGGAAGAGATAGGTATACATGGAAGAGAAGGCTTGACAATGAACCATGGCTGAAGAATAAGTGGAGAGAAGGAACAGATGGTCTCTGTTCAGGGGAATTCATTTAATGGTGGTCCTTAATACAAAAGGTGAAGATGAAGGCCAGGAAAACTGATTCTAATCAGGAGCTGCAGGAGGGATGTTTTAGATGTTTCAGATACACAATAGGGGCAGAAATCAGTTGAAAGGGATTCAGGGGCTGAGTAGGTGTGAACACATGGAGGCAGTAAAACAGCTTTTCCTTCAGTAGCCATTGTGGGGAAAGGAGCTGGTGAGGGAGCCAGAGTAGAGAATGTTAGGTGTTGACAGAGGATTTGGAACATGTTTTAGAAAGAAACTGAATCTGAAGAAAAGAAGAGTAGTTTTGTTTCTCTTCTCCACAGCTTCCATTTCTGCTGCTTTTCTCACTCTTTAATTCAACGTTGAGTTTCTTTTCTGGACTAAGCACTTGGGACTGGGAACAAAATGACAGCTAGCACACTGACCCTTCCCTGGAGGTGTTTTTCACATGATCAGCCTGACCCATTGAAGACAACCAACTTAAGTGTGATGAGGAACTGCTGCCTTGTGTTAGGAACACAATGCTTTGAGAACACAGAACAAATTAATTGCTTCTCTGCTTCAGGAAGATAGGAGTTAGGAATTTTATATTGGCTTATGAGTTAGTATTTTTTCTTTTGGAGCTTGATCCAAAAAACATAAATCTTTTCTTCTTTTTCATTATGCAAATGGTTGTTAATTGTTTATATTCAACCTTAACTTTGCCCTTTCTTGTTTTTTTAAGATTTTATTTATTTGAGAGACAGACAGACAGACAGACAGAAAGCATGAGAGTGAGAGAGAGACAGAGACAGAGAACAAGCAAGGGGGGGAAGGGCAGAGGGAAATGGAGAAAGAGGTTCCCCATGAGGCTCCATCTCAGGAATCCAGGATCATGATCTAAGCTGAAGGCAAATGTTTAACTGACTGAGCCACCCAGGCGGCCCTACCTTTTCTTTCTTATAACCTTACTAGCATGGCTCTAAGCCTTTACTTGTGGTGAATTCCAAGCTCAAATGTTGCTGAATATCCCTTCCACAGCCTTTTCCTGGGCCAGAGGATTTTGTGTTAGATTTCTTATCTATGTTAAGCCCTGTCTTTTTATGTCTATGTCCCTTAAATTATTTAATATTATCATTGTCTTATGTAGAAGTGTCTCTCATTAGTGGGACACCTGGGTGGCTCAAATGGTTAAGAGCCTGCCTTTGGCTCAGTCATAATCTCCAGGTCCTGGGATTGAGCCCCACATCAGGCTCTCTGCTCAACGTGGCATCTGCTTCTCTTTCTCCCTTTACCTCTTCCCCTGCTTGTGCTCTCTCTGTCTCTCTCTCAAATGAATAAATAAAAAAATCTTTTAAAAAAATGTTTTTCTCATTACTCAGTTCCTCCTCTGAATTTTTTTTTTGTCTAGAATTCTACTTGTCCCTGTCAAATTTGTATGCTCTATCTTATTTTCTTTTTATTTTTAAGTACTCTTTTCTCTTTAGGTACTGTGTCACGTGATAAACAAATAGTAAAATGGAATTTGAAAGATTTCTTCTTCCACAAAAATATTTTCTAATTGTTTTGCTGTCATTGAGGATTGACCTTTGTCAAAAGGAAGAATAAAATGAATAGTCTCTGGTTATTAGAAACAGATCCATACAAAACTACAAATCACTGAGATTTTATTTATACATTTTCTTTATTCACTAAACTTATGTTATTGGGAGCCTTTTATATTCAAGAACAAGGTATTTCCAGCTCCAGTTCTTAAAGATATAGTGGCCTTCCATGCCCACATACTCTCCCTTCCTCAACTTATCCCCATCCTCATACTTTCACCCTTTCTCTCTATCAAAAGCTGCTAAGAGGAAAGAATCTAAAACTTACTCATACTAAGACATGAATGAGTGATAACAGTTTGAATCTATAATCCATCTCACAAATATTTTAATTTCAAGGTGAATAAAAGTTACATAAAAAAACAGCCAAGACAGTATTGTTTCAGTACCAAAGGAAGGCTTTCTGTGAAAGAGAGCCAGTCATATTAACACAAGGAAATGATGCCATGCAGGTAGCATCAGGTTTTTTCCAGTTGTTTTGATTTCTCAGTAGATAATTTTCAATGTGTCTCAATGATGGAGAAAATTTAACTGTACACATCGTTCATAAGGTTCCAACATCATTGGGTGACCTCTCCTGCATGCTTCTCGTGTGGCTTGTAAATGATAGCTACATGACAGCTTGTGAAGAGATAAATGAAAAGATCAAGATGATACACCAGGGTGTAATTAGACAACCAGTTATGTTGGATGTACCGACTTTGTTTATATATTTAACCTCTCTCATGTCTTCCTGGAATGCTGTCTCTTGCTTCATTTCTTCTCTATCTCCTGCATCTTTGCTTAAACATTGACCTTGTATAGAACCCTTCTCTGTCTGTCTCCAATAGGCTATTAAGTGATTATCCTTTCTGCTCTTACTTTGGTCTCTCAAAGCACAAGTTTCTCTGCATATCTTTATTTTAGTATTTTTTTTAAAGATTTATTTATTTATTTTAAAGATAGAGAGAGAGAGGCAGAGACACAGGCGGAGGGAGAAGCAGGCTCCATGTCGGGAGCCCGATGCGGAACTCGATCCCGGGACTCCAGGATCACGCCCTGGGCTGAAGGCAGGCGCTGAACCACTGAGCCACCCAGGGATCCCTTCTTTATTTTAGTATTAATCACACTATATACTATTAACAATTTCCTTGTTTACCTCTGCCACTTCATTCTTTGAGGGTAAACACTGCCTATTCTTTTCCAAACACTCTAGACCTTTAAAAAAGTCTCTTGAGGGGATCCCTGGGTGGCTCAACGGTTTGGCGCCTGCCTTTGGCCCAGGGCATGATCCTGGAGTCCCAGGATCGAGTCCCGCGTAGGGCTCCCGGCATGGAGCCTGCCTCTGCCTCTCTCTCTCTCTATGTCTATCATATATAAATAAATAAATATATATTTTTAAAAGTCTCTTGAAATCTAGTGGTTTAAAAAATTTTTTATTGAGCAAGTACTAAGATTAAATTAAGGGAGACTTTAAGGATTGCCATTAAGGTGTCCTCTACATCAAATTGGCTTACTCAACTATTGTGATAGCATGTACATTCCAAAGTTTATTATTAATTCTACAAATTGCAGAGAATTTTCAAAAAATGGAGGAGTTCCTCAAAAATAATCTTATGGGTGTTTTTAAGAAGGGAGGAAATCCAGAGTAAAAGAAAGATTCCTGCAAAGCTTTCGGATGATCCAGAAACTCTACATAAGTTGCCTATTAGCGCACAATTAACTTGGTAGTGTATTATAAGAAGTGTCAAGGGAGAAATCCATAAAAAAACTGTTTTGTCACTGGAAAATTTTCTGAAAATTTCAGCAAGAGATAAATTTATTAAATAAAATATTGTGTATTTTTAGTTGTATTGAGCAGGCAAATGGCTATGCAAGCTTGGAATGAAGGCTATATCTAACACATCTCCTTAAATTCTTTGATATAGATGATAACATTTTTGACAGTTTAAAAAGAGCACACTTTCTGTGACCATGAAATGTGTTACAAGTGGTTCACCAACCACCTTATTTTCTAGGGTAAAACCAAACTGCCTTGCCTCTGAACTTATAACACACAATTTTAGAAACCATAAACTTGTGAAGACTTCAATATGAGTTTTATAGTCTCATCTTAAAAGAGCTACAATCCCTAAGAAATCTATCATATCTATGTACACTCTCCAGATATCCTCATATCTCTTCACTCAGTCCATGACATCCACTCAGTATTTTTTCCCTACATCACTTCACAATGTCTACATTATTAAAACTTTTCTAATTCTTCATGTATAGTCACTGCTTCTTTTTCTTTGTTCATTTTGTGTTCAGCTACTACTTATTTTATATTGCTTTTCTATATAATGTATTATTTGCTTTTATTGAGGGCATATACCATGTAGGCAAATTTTTCTTTTTACATTTTTAAAATTTAAATTCAATTTGTCAACATATAGTATAACACCCAGTGCTAATCCCATCAAGTGCCCTCTTCAGTTACCCCATCCCCCACCCACCTCCCCTTCCACAACCCTTTGTTTGTTTCCCAGAGTTAAGAGTTTCTCGTGGTTTGTCTCCCTCTCTAATTTTTCCCACTCAGTTCCCCCAAATATTCTTATATATAAAGAATTTACATAAATATATTCTACAGAGTAGATTAGTAATAAGTATAGTTGAATAGATAAAAGAAAGTTAAAAACTCAAAGTAAATGTCTTAATTTCTTTTTTTCCAGAAGGCTAAGATTCAGAAGTTAAAATTTTTGGTTAAAAATGTACTGTTTAATGAACCTAAATTGACTACTATTGCCACCACCACAGCACAACCAAGACATTATTATCTTGATTTCTTCTTCTTCTTCCCCTTCTCCTTCCTCTTTTTCCTCTTCTTTCTCCTCCTCCTCCTCCTCCTCCTCCTTCCTCCTCCTCCTCCTCCTCTTCTTCTTTCTTCTTCTTCTTCTTCTTCTTCTTCTTCTTCTTCTTCTTCTTCTTCTTCTTCTTTTCTTCTTCTTCTTCTTCTTCTCCTTCTTCTTCTTTTCCATCACTGTTGCCATCACCAGAAAAACAGAACCAGCATGATCCTACCTTTGGACTCCAACTGAAACACTGGCTTTTCTTGGCTCTCAGTTCTTCTGGTTCTCAGGCCTTTAGACTCAGACTAGAATTATACTATCAAGGTTCCTGGGTCCTCAGCTTGCTCACTCACCCTGTAGATATTCAGGCTTATCAACCTCCATAATTGCATGAGCCAATTACAATTATATTCAATTTTTATATAAGATGGCATAGTTCCAGTTTGAGTCCAAAGGCCTGAGAACCAGGAGAACTAATGATGTAGTCCCTATCTGAGAGCCAACAGATCTGAAACCCAGGAAGAGCCAATTTTTCAGTTTAAGTCTAAAGATGGAAAAACACCAATGTCTTAGTTTGAAGGCAGACAGGAGGAATTGTCTTTTACTTGGAGGATGTCAACACCTTTTGCTCTATTCAGATCTTCAAATGATTGGATGAGGCCAATCCACATCAGGGAGGGCAATCTGCTTTACTCAGTCTACTGATGTAAATGCTGTATCATCCAAAAACACCCATAGAAACAATCAGAAAAATATTTACCTAATATTTGAGCACCCCAAGTCCTAGTCATAAAATCAACCATCACAATCCTCATCATTGTTTAATCATCAGTAGAAGGTATCGTTTATTAAATTTCTGTAGAATACATTGTTGGACCTATCACTAGCAGAGAAACCATGGATTCTCCAGTAAATCATAACCTAAAATGGCATCACAACAAAATAATTTTATCATTTGGAGAAAAATAGTTTTGAAGAAATGAATATATATTTATTTATGTGATAGGTCAGAGAATATATTCATGACCTAAATAAAAATCTTAGCTAAATATTGAAGAAAATACTATTTGAAAGAAAGAGATTCAAAATTAAATCTGAAGTCTGTTGAATATTAATTACTTCCCCAAATCTTTTTCAGAAAATTCTTCCTCTGTATTAGCTATGAGTATTGCTTTGTCTAGAAGTATGGGATACCAAACTTCATGAAATTCCAATGTCAGAAACTCAACACTATAAAAATAATGTTTTAGTTACAGCTGTATCATGAGACCAGATTTTGAGTTTGTCCAAAGAAAAGGTGTTTACCAGGAAATACAGTTTCTCCTAACCGTCACTTTTGTTCTGCATGTCCCCGTTTTTCATTTGTATCTTATAATAGAGGAGAAACAATAATTTAAGGAAGGAACTTTCAGAAATGAAAGCTTACTTGATAAAAGTAAAGTGACATTTAGTGTAGAAAGTAGAACACAGACATAGGATTCCAGAAATGTAAATGATCTACTTAAATCTAGGGTTTGTGAATGGCTAAATAGTATATAGTTATTATGCTGTTTTATCTGAATAAAATATTGAAGAGAAACAATTGAGACAGACAGAATAGGATTCAAAGGCAGACTTTGAAATATATATATGTCTAATAGCTGTGAAATATTAGAGAGGCCATTTTAAACTCAGAGCTTCAGTTTTTCCATCTGTAAAATGAGGACTATGACACACAGCTTTCATAAGTGTTGGAAAGGCAAACACTTTGCCTTTCCTAGTATGCACCTAACAAGGGTTTAGTCATCAACAGTTGTTATTCCAAAAGATTGTATGCTGATTGAGTGCAGAAGTCATTTCAATATTGTTTATCATTTGTCCTCAGAATCCAGCATACCACATGCATATGGCAAACATTTATTATTTAAATTAATAAATAATGTTCCAAACTTGTACAACATAGAGCTAGGGAGGGAAGATGAACTCTTCACCAGTGACTCATAAAATAATGACCTTTTTACAAAAGGTTATATTGTACAAGATCATGTACAGAATGGTTAGGTTAAGGAAGTATGAATGTGATAGGCTGGGCTGCATTTATCTCTGGGTGAAGACCAATTTTATGCAATAGCAATGCATTTAACATTTTATTTATTTTATATGAACATTTATTGAACACCTACAATGTGGTAAAATATACTTTGGTAAATATTTTAAACTCACAAATGTCTCACTAATTTGTGTGTATTGCTAGAAATTTAATGAATGGCCAAAAATCAGGTTGACTATTTACATAAAGTTGTTCCAACAGATAGGGAGAAAAATGAATATATTTTTCCTGCCCTAGAAATCTCTTCAAAACAGGATACTGATTTGTTTTCCTGGGATAATTTCACTCAGTCTACTCAATCCAGCTAGATAAATCAGATCTACCATTGCCTCAGTTACCTGGCAAAGTGAAATTAAAGCTCAATTTTATAACCTACCCTTTCCACAAGGACTTCTGGCATCATGCAATTCCATTTTCACAATGAAAGCATAAGAGCTATGTATAATTCTACCAAGAAACAGAGTCACATTCACACATGGCTAACCACACTCTTCTCTGGGGAGTTTGGTACACTTCTGGTAAACTTTGGTGCAGCTGAGGGCCACCCTTTAACACTGCTCATTGTAATTGGGCACACATTGAAATCCTGTCATAATTAGATCAAGGCAACTCCAGACTAGACATGCCTTGGGCTCCATAAGTCAATGGGCAATCTGCCAAACCTTCTGGCTGGCACAGTGTAAAATAGGGTCATAAAGCTTCGCAGACCAATGTCTTTCAAAGTAGGCAATTTTTTTTTCTTTACAATTTTATAGGCCTCTTGGGTGTCTTGGTAGGGTATAATTCTCTGACTACTTATAATGGAAATATTTCATGCTGGATAAAGAGAGTGAATTTAATTGGGGAGAAAACATTACACAGGTGGCTTCCCTGCATATGTCCCAGGAAATGGTAACAAGTGGATTTAATACTCACTACCTCAATGTACTTTGACACAGAAATAAGGTAAAAATGACTCAGACTCTGAAATAGGCCACAAGTTAAGCTTTTTCCATGTGAATTAGGAGTGAGGCACATGTGTTTGTACAGTTGGGGCGGGGGGGGAGTGACAAATGCCTGTTAATGAATGCAGAAGGAAAGACATTGGAAGATAATTTTTTGTGGGGGCAGAACTTAGAAACTAGTTTAGGGTTAAGAACCAAGGAAGAAAAAGAAGAGGAGGACCAGGATGCAACAGAGGAGACTCCTGAACTTCCTCCTCATGTGGATGCACCAAATGTGCTGCTACAGGCAAAAAAAAAATTCCTTTGGAGAAAAATCCAGATTAGCTGAGTGACTTCTATACATTGGGCAAATAAGAAAACACCCACACTGAAATGAGTGGGAAAGGCTGAGACACATGCCACAGCCCCACCCTGGCACAGTGACATACAATTGTGGCAGAAACCCCAGCCCCCATCTTCTCTCTAAGGAGTTTTACTCCTGCGTATCCAGTGCCCCAACTTTTAAGGCTTCCACCCAAGGGATGGGTCCCCCAAACAACTAGCTCAGACAGTAAATGGAGCTGAACTAGTGAGGCCACTGGACTCTCATAAACGAGCAGTTCTTAATGGGCACTTGTGCGAGCACTCACCAAGTCCCTAGGGGTCAGTACAGAAGGAGTAGGTGAAAATGTCCATCTCCCAGTCTTTCTCTGAAGAAATTTCATTGCATACTTTATATGCTAGTGCCTGAGGGTTCAGTTTCTAATTAGCATGTATCTAGGGGCTGGCTGTGATCTTCCTCAGAGTCTGAGAGAGCTGGTAGACACTTCTTCTCCCTTCTCACTCAAATGATAAAACCAAGTTGCCAGTATCTCTCCTGAAGAGGATTTACATGCATCTCACACCCCAGAATTTGTAGTCTTACCTAAATGATGGGTACCAGATTGCCTAACTCTGATAGCCAGTGGATCTTGCATGCAGAACTGTAGCAAACAAAAAAGCAGTTTTAAATGGACAAACACAGGGGCACTCATTATGGCTATCCCTCCAGGGCTCAGTGTTGGGGCAAAAAACATTCATCTCCCAGTCTTTCAGTGGAAGGGGTTTGACTACATACTTTACAAGTTGCTGCCTGAGGGTCCAGATTCTAATTAGCTCACATTAACTGTGACCTTCCTCAGACCCAAAAGATCCAGTAGGCACTCCTCCACCTTCTCTCTCTGGCTTGTTCCAACAATAAAAACAAGTTGCCAACATCTCCTTGAAAGGAGTTTATAGACACATTTAGTACTCCAACTTTTACAGTTGCCACCCAGGAGACAACCCTCCACCCTCAGATCACCTAGATCTGCTATCCAATGAGGCTTGCATTCATTCATGGGAAAAGAGCAACAAAGAAGCAGTTTTTAAATGGGAGGAACAACTTCCCATGGCTAGCCTCCTGGACTCAGTGCAGAGGAAGTGGGTAAAAACACACATTTTCTAATATCTCCCTGGAAAGAACTTAACTACATACTTCCTCAGCTACTACCTAAACATCTGGTTTCTTTTTTTTTTTTCTTTCTTTCTTTCTTTTTTCTTTTTTCTTTCTTTCTTTCTTTCAAGATTTTTGTTTGTTTGAGAGAGAAAGAGAGCATGAGCAGGGGGAGGCAAAAGAAGAGGAAGGTTAGGCAGACTCCCTGCTGAGCAGGGAACCTAACTCAGGGCTCCATCCTATGACCCCAGGACCATGACCTGAGCTGAAGGCAGACACTTAACTGACTGAGCCACCCAGGCATCTAGTTTCTAATCAGTCTGCATCTACATGCTGACTGCAATCTTTTCTTTGGGACATAGATTGGTCTGGGGCCAGTCTCAACTGCTGGGAGCCACTAAGAACAAATATGGTGGCATAGACAATTACAAATGTTTTACAGACAACCAGGAGTTTGGGTCATGCTGATTGATGAGGTTTGTTTCCTATACAAGACAAGTATGTTAACACTGGGAGCAGTTGCTCTTTTATCTAATGTGTGGAAATCAATACAGAGAGTCAAGAAAAATGATGAAATGGGGAATATGTTCCAATCAAATGATGAATATAACTTTTAGAAACTGATCGTAACGAAATGGAGATAAGTGATTTAGCAAAAATGAAAGTTTAAAATAACAGTCATAGCAATGCTCATCAAGGTCAGGAGAACAATGCATAATAAAATGAAAATGTCAATAAATATAAAATCTCAAAAGTACCAAGGAAATCAAGGAACTAAGGAATACAATAATTGAACTGAAAATTCAGTTCAGCTCAGATCCAGTTCAGATTGAATCAAGTGAACACGGCCTCAGCAAATTCAAAAACAGGGCACATGGAATTCACCCAATTAGAGGAGCAAAAAAGGAAAAAGAATAAAAAACTGTAAAAATAGCTTAGCATATTTAGGGAGATCATTAAGTAGATCCATATGGATACTGTAGGGGTCCCAGTAGGAGACAGAAGAAGGGGGAAAAGTTCATTCAAAAAGATAATTATTGAAAGTTTTCTTAACCTGGGGAAAGAAAGACATCCAGAGCTAAAAAAAAAAAAAAAAAAAAAACAAGCACAGAAAGTACAAAATAAAATGACTCTAAAGAAATCTACAGAGATATTTTAAAATTAATTATCAAAAGAGAGAATCTTGAAAGCAATAAGACAAAGGCAGAGAATTATGTAAAGGGAAATTTCCATAAGATTATAAGCAGATTTTTCAGCAAAAATTTTGCAACCTAGAGGCGACTGGCATGATATATTCAAAGTGTTGAGAGAAAAGACTCTGCCAATCAAGAATATTGTACCCAGCAAAGCTGTGATTGAATCGAAGGAAAGATCAAGAGTTTTCTAGATAAACAAAAGCCAAAGGAATTCATCACCACTAGATTGGTCTTACAAGAAATTTTAAGTAAAATTATGTTTTCTAAAAAAAGATTTTATTTATTTATTCATGAGAGACACAGAGAGGGAGGCAGAGACATAGGCAGAGGGAGAAGCAAGCTCCCTGCTGGGAGCCTAATGTAGGACTTGATCCCAGGACCCTGAGATCACACCCTCAGCTGAAGGCAGAAGCTCAACTGCTGAGCCACCCAGGTGTCCCTTAAGGAAAATTCTTTAAGCCTAAACAAAAGGATGCTAATTAATAACATGACAATATATGAAAGTATAAAACTCTCTGCTAAAGTTAAATATATAGTTAAATTCAGAATGCTCTGATGTTTTATTGATGATAGGCAAATCACTTATAATTCTAGTATAAAGGTTAAATAACAAAAGTGTAAAAATTAACTATAACTAAAATAATTTGTTAATGGATACATACTATAAAAGCCATTACTATGAAATGTTGGGGGAAGTGTGATGATGTAGAGCTTTTTGTATTTATTCAATGTTAAGTTGTTAACAGCTTAAAATAGACTATTATAACTATAAAATGCTTGTATAAGTCTCATGGTAACTACAAAGCATAAATCTATTGCTTTATAGTAAAGACACAAAAGATAAAAAGAAAGCATATAAGTATAGAAATAAGCAACAAATCACCAAAGAGAGCAAAAGAGGAATAAAGGAAAAAAAAGTCTAAGAACATCAGTAAATAACTAACAAAATAACAATCAATGGTAAGTCCATACCCATCAATTACTTGAAATGCAAATACACTGCATTCTTCAATCAAAAGATATATAGTGGCTGAATGAATAAAAAAACAGGATCTAACTACATGTTACCTACAAGAGTCTCACTTCAGCTTTTAGGACACTCATAGAAAGTGAAATGATAGAAAAATGTATCCCATGTAAATGGAAACCAACAGAAAGTATGGGTAGCCATACTAATATCAGAGAAAATAGAATTGAAGCCAAAAACTATAACAGAGACAAAGAAGGGCAATATATAATCATAAAGGGATCAATGCATCAAGAGAATATAACTGTTGTAAATATGTAGGTATCCAAAATTGGAACACTAAATATATAACACAAATATTACAGTCTTGAAGGGACAAATAGACAATAATGTAATAATAGTAGGGGCTTAAATATCCACTTTCAAAAACGAATAGATCATCCAGATAGAAATTCAAAAAGAAAACAATGGACGTAAGCTGCACATTAAACCAGATATCTGAGAGAGTTATACAGAACATCTCATCCAACACTGGCATAATACATGCTTTTCGTTAGCACATATGGTACATTCTCCAGGAAAAATTATATGTTAGCCCAAAAAAATCTTAACAAATTTAAGAAGATTGAAATTATGGCAAGTAGCCTTTCTGACCATAGTGATATTAAACTAGAAATCAATTATAAGAAGAAAACTAGAAAAATCACAAATACTCCCAAACAAAAGAAGGGTCAAAGAAGAAATCAAGAGAAAGAGAGAAAGGGAAAAAAGGAAAAACTATTAGACAGGTGAAAATAGAAACACAACATACCAAACCTTAAGGGATGTGACAAAAGCAGGTCTAAGAGGGAATTTCTTTTTTTTTTTTTTAATTAGTAATGTATAACATTTATTTCCTTGACATTTGACTTCCAAAGAGTTCATAGTGTTTCAGTGTCAATTGAAACGGGAAGAATCTCAGGGAAGAATCCTTCACATAATAATAGGACCATTGGTACTAATGTCTCTCAATCATTTCCAAATCCATAAAGATGCATTTCCTGATGAGTGACTGAGCTTTGATGTCATGCTTTATTTGTTCATCCATTTATTATTTGTTAAATATTTTAATTTTATGTCCTGTCTATACCCAATACAGTGTTCAAATTCATAACCCTGAGTTCAAGATACCCCAACCAGGCCAGCCAGGCACCCCAGTAAGAGGGAATTTCATAACCATGAATGTCTACATTAAGTAAAATGAAAGCTCTCAAACAACCAAACTTTATGCCTAAAGGAACTAGAAAAAGTAGATCAAATGAAGCCCAAAGTTAGTAGAAGGAAGGGAAAAAAAGATCAAGGTCCAAATAAATGATATAGAGATTAAAAAAGAGAAGAGGAAAATAAATAAAACTAAGAGCTGTTTTTTTAAAAATATAAAAAAAATTGACAAATCTTCAGCTAGACTGAAAAAAAAGAAAGAAGACTCAAATAAATAAAATCAAAAGTAAAAGAAGAAACATGACAATTGATGCCATAGAAATATTAAGGATAATAAGAAACTACTATGAGCAACTATATACCAACCAATTAGATAATATAGAAGAAATGGATAAATTTCTAGAACCATACATCCTACTGAGACTGAATCATGAAGGAAGAGAAAAATCTGAATAGGTCACTTACTCATAAAGAGATTGAATTAGTAATCAAAACCTCCAAAAAAAAATAAAAGTCCAGGACCAGATGACTTTTCTAGTGGATTCTACCAAACATTTAAAGGAGAATTAATATCAATTCTTTTCAAACTCTTCCAAAAATTGAAGAAGACAGGCACTTCCAAGCTCATTTCACAATGCCAGAATTACCCTGATACCCTGATATCAAAGCCATATAAGGGCACTACAAAAGAGAAAATTACAGGCCAATATTCCTGATGAACATAAATACAAAACCTTCAATAAATATTGGCTAACCAAATTCAAAAGTATATTAAAAAAATCATATATCATGATCAAGTGGGATTTATTCCAGTGATGCAAGGATGGTTCAACATCTGCAAATCCATCAATGGGATACACCACCTTAACAAAATGAAGGATAGAAATCACATTACTATTACAATAGAAGCAGAAGAAGCATTTGACAATATTTAACATCCTTTCATGATAAAACTCTCAAAAAACGGAACATATTAGAAATGTTTCTAATTATAGTGGTATCAAACTAGAAATCAATTTTAAGAAGGAAACTGGAAATATCACAAATATGTGGAGATTAAACAACATGCTCCCAAACAATGAATGGGTCAAAGAAAGGCCATATAGGACAAGCCTATTGCTAACATCATATTTTATGGTAAAATAATGAGAGTATTTCTCTAAGAACAGAAACAAGATCAAGATGTCTGCTCTCACAACTTTTATTCAACATAGTACTGGAAGCCCTAGCCAGAGCAATCAGGGAGAAAGAAAGAAAAAGAAATAAAAGGCATCCAAATCAGAAAGAAGAAAGCAAAATTGTCTCTGTTTATAGATAATATAATATTACATAGAGAAAACTCTAAAGACTGCACCCCAAAACTATTAAAACTAATAAACAAAATTCAGTGGAGTTGTGGGATACAAAATCAATATACAAAAACAATTGTGTTTATATTGGACAATAAATTGTCCAAAAGAGATATTAAGAAAAAAATCTCATTTTCAATAAGATCAAAAATAATAAAGTACTTAGGAATAAATTTTCCCAAGGTGGCAAAAGATCTGTACTCTGAAAACTATAGAACATCAGCAAAAGAAACTGAAGTAGATACAAAAAAATGGAAAGATATTTCATGTTCACGAATTAGAAGAATTAATATTGTTGACATGTTCAGACTACCCAAAGTGATCTACAGATTAAATGTAATTTATCAAAATTCCAGTGGTAGTTTTCAAAGAAAAATAAATCCTAAAATTTATATGGAATCACAAAAGATGCCAAACAACTAAAGTGATCTTGAGAAAAAGAACAAACTTGAAGGCATTATACTTCCTGATTTCAAACTATATTATAAATTATGATAAATAGCACAATATAGTATTAGCATAAAAACAGACACATAGATTAATGGAACAGAATAGAGAGCCCATAAATAAATCTATGCATGTCTGGTCAATTAATTTTCAACAACAGTGCCAAGAATGCACCATGAAGAAAGAATAGTCTCTTCAATAAATGTTGATTGAGAAAATTAGATATCTACACGTGAAAGAATGAAACTGGATCTATCTTTTTTTCAATGTTCTTAGTCTATTAATCCTTTCATGAAAAATCTGCACAATCATCACAGGTAAAGTCACTGCATAATCTTTACTCCTTCTGTTGTCCAGTCTCCAGCTCACTTTTTACCAGTACTTGTTTTTACAGTCACTCTTTCTCATTCTGTTCTTGCATTCCTTTCGCTGTTTTCTTGATGTCTGTTTCTTCTCATACAAACCATCTCTTGCAAGTCTATGTTTGGATTCATTTTTCTTTGATCCAAGGAATTATACCATACCAAATCATACCAAAACCAGTTGTCTTGCCAGCACCAAAATGGGTTCTGAATACAAATACAAATATGACATCTGGTGTGGTCTTGTACATTTTGACTAGTTTTTCCTGAATTTCTGTCTTTGGTACAGTTGCCTTGCCAAGGTGAAGAAGATCAATGACCATCCTTTTCTGCTGAAGTAGTTGGTTGGTAATGAACTTCCTGGTCAGGATAGTTACTATGGCATTTAGAATGGTGGCCGAGCCTGTAAGTATAGCAACTTACAAAAAGTAACTTGAATTAAAGACTTCAATAAAGACTTGATATCATGAAACTCCAGAAGAAGACAGGGAAGAAGATATCTGACTTTGATCTTGACGATGATTTTTTTTAGATTAGCACCAAAAGCAAAGCCAAACAAACAAAGAAACAAACAAGAAAATAAGTGAGGCAACATCAAACTAAAAAGCTTCTGCACATAAAGGAAACATTTAAGGAATAAAAAGGCAACCTATAGAATATGTGAAAACATTTGCTAACCATATATCCAACAGAAGGTTAAGACTCAAAATGTACAAGGAACTCATACAATTCACTAGAAAAAAACCCAAGTAACCCAATTTTTAAAATGAGCAAAAGAGCTGAATAGACATTTTTCCAAAGAAGATTACAAATGGCTGACAAATACATGAAAAGTGCTCAGTATCACTAATCATCAGAGATATGAAAATCAAAACCTCAATGGGATATAACCTCACACCTGCCAGGATGTCTATTATCTAAAAGACAAGAGATAACAAATACTGATAAAGACATATAGAAAAGGGTATCTTTCTACATGGTTAGTAGGAATGTAAACTGGTATAGCCACTAAAGAGAAGAGTTGGAACTTTTTCAAGAAATTAAAAATCGAGCTATCATAGGATATAATAATCTCATTTCTAGGTAAATATCCAAAGGATATAAAATCATTGCTCGAAGAGATATCTATACTCCCATGTTCATTGCAACATTATTAACAGTAACCATCATGTGGAAATAGCTAATATATCTACCAACAGATGAATGGATAAAAATTGGTATTATCTATCTATCTATCTATCTATCTATCTATCTATCTATCTATCATCTATCTATCTAGATATTATTCAGCCTTATAAATGAAGGAAATACTAATGTGAGACCTGAAACCATAAAAATCCTAGAAGAGAGCATGGTTAGTACTTTATCTCACATTGACTGTAGCAACATTTTTCTAGATATGTCTCCTGAGGCAAAGTAAATAAAAGCAAAAATAAACTCTTGGGACTACATCAAAATAAAAAGCTTCTGCACAGCAAAGGAAACAATCAGCAAAACTTAACAGCAATATAATGAATGGGAGAAGATATTTGCTAATGATAAAGGGCTGTCAGATAAAGGACTAGTATCCAAAATATATATAAAAAAAACTGATAAAACTCAACACGCACACAATCCAATTTAAAAATGGGCAGAAGAAATAAACAGATATTTCTCCAGGGAAAACATCCAAATGGCCAACAGACACAAGAAAAGATACTCAACATCACTTCTCATCAGGGAAATGCAAATCAAAACTCTAATGAGATATCATCTCACACCTGTCCAAATGGCTAAAATAAAAAAATAGAGAAATAACAAGTGTTTGTGAGGATGTGGAGAAAAAAGAAGGCTCACTTGTGCACAGTTGATGGAAATGTAAACTGGGATTTTGGAAAACATTGTGGAAAACGGTATGGAGTTTTCTCAAAAAGTTAAAAATGGAACTACCCTAAGATCCAATAATTGCACTACTGGGTACCCCCCAAATTCAGAAACATTAATTCAAAGAGATGCATGCCTCCTTATATAGCAGCATTATTTACAATAGCCAAACTATGGAAGCAGCCCAAGCGTCCATTGACAATTGGATAAAGAAGATATGATATGATATAATACATATATATATATATATATATATATATATATATATATATATATATCAGCTATAAGAAAGAATGAAATCCAGGGACACCTGGGTGGCTCAGTTGGTTAAGCTTCTGATTTGATTTTGGCTCAGGTCATGATCTCAGGGTTGAGATATTGAGCCCCACCTCAGGGAGTCTGCTTGTCCCTCTCCCTCCCCTTTTGCCTCTCCCTCATCTTGTAAATTCTCTCTCTAAAATAAATAAGTAAATAAAATCTTGATAGAAAGAATGAAATATTGCCATTTGCAATGACAGGGATGGAGACTATGATGCTAAGGAAATAAGTCAGTGAGAGAAAGACAAATACCATATGATTTCATTCATATAAGGAATTCAAGGAACAAAACAAATAAGTAAAGGAAAAAAAATAGAGACAAACCAAGAAACAGACTCTTAACTATAGAAAACAAACTGATGGTTACCAGAGGGGAGGGGTGTGGAGGGATGGGTGAAATAGGTAATGGGGATTTTGGAGGGCACCTGTGATGAAAACTGAGTGATGTATGGAAGTGTTGAATTGTACACCTGAAACTAACATAACACTGTATGTTAATTAAATTAGAATTAAAATAAAGTAATAAAATGACATAAAATAAAATAAAATAAAAACAAATGAAGTTAATGCTGCCATTTCTGACAACATGATTGAACTAGAAGGCATTACACTAGGTAAAATAAGCCAGAAAGAGAAAAACACTGCCTCATATCACTTATATAAATGGGATCTGAAAAAAAGTTGAATGCATATAAACAGAGTAGAATATTTTTTTCCTACTTAATTTTATTTTATTTTATTTTTTTTTAATTTATTTTTTATTGGTGTTCAATTTACTAACATATAGAATAACCCCCAGTGCCCGTCACCCATTCACTCCCACCCCCTGCCCTCCTCCCCTTCCACCACCCCCAGTTCGTTTCCCAGAGTTAGCAGTCTTTACCTTCTGTCTCCCTTTCTGATATTTCCCACACATTTCTTCTCCCTTCCCTTATATTCCCTTTCACTATTATTTATATTCCCCAAATGAATGAGAACATATAATATTTGTCCTTCACCGACTGACTTACTTCACTCAGCATAATACCCTCCAGTTTCATCCACGTTGAAGCAAATGGTGGGTATTTGTCATTTTTAATGGCTGAGTAATATTCCATTGTATCATAGACCACATCTTCTTTATCCATTCATCTTTCGTTGGACACCGAGGCTCCTTCCACAGTTTGGCTATTGTGGCCATTGCTGCTATACAGATCGGGGTGCAGGTGTCCCGGCGTTTCATTGCATCTGTATCTTTGGGGTAAATCCCCAACAGTGCAATTGCTGGGTCGTAGGGCAGGTCTATTTTTAAGTCTTTGAGGAACCTCCACACAGTTCTCCAGAGTGGCTGCACCAGTTCACATTCCCACCAACAGTGTAAGAGTGTTCCCTTTTCTCCGCATCCTCTCCAACATTTGTTGTTTCCTGCCTTGTTAATTTTCCCCATTCTCCCTGGTGTGAGGTGGGATCTCATTGTGGTTTTGATTTGTATTTCCCTGATGGCAAGTGATGCAGAGCATTTTCTCACATGCATGTTGGCCATGTCTATGTCTTCCTCTGTGAGATTTCTCTTCATGTCTTTTGCCCATTTCATGATTGGATTGTTTGTTTCTTTGGTGTTGAGTTTAATAAGTTCTTTATAGATCTTGGAAACTAGCCCTTTATCTGATATGTCATTTGCAAATATCTTCTCCCATTCTGTAGGTTGTCTTTGAGTTTTGTTGACTGTATCCTTTGCTGTGCAAAAGCTTCTTATCTTGATGAAGTCCCAATAGTTCATTTTTGCTTTTGTTTCTTTTGCCTTCATGGATGTATCTTGCAAGAAGTTACTATGGCCGAGTTCAAAAAGGGTGTTGCCTGTGTTCTTCTCTAGGATTTTGATGGAATCTTGTCTCACATTTAGATCTTTCATCCATTTTGAGTTTATCTTTGTGTATGGTGAAAGAGAGTGGTCTAGTTTCATTCTTCTGCATGTGGATGTCCAATTTTCCCAGCACCATTTATTGAAGAGACTGTCTTTCTTCCAATGGATAGTCTTTCCTCCTTTATCAAATATTAGTTGACCATAAAGTTCAGGGTCCACTTCTGGATTCTCTATTCTGTTCCACTGTTTTATGCGTCTGTTTTTGTGCCAGTACCACACTGTCTTGATGACCACAGCTTTGTAGTACAACCTGAAATCTGGCATTGTGATGCCCCCAGATATGGTTTTCTTTTTTAAAATTCCCCTGGCTATTCGGGGTCTTTTCTGATTCCACACAAATCTTAAAATAATTTGTTCTAACTCTCTGAAGAAAGTCCATGGTATTTTGATAGGGATTGCATTAAACGTGTATATTGCCCTGGGTAACATTGACATTTTCACAATATTAATTCTGCCAATCCATGAGCATGGAATATTTTTCCATCTCTTTGTGTCTTCCTCAATTTCTTTCAGAAGTGTTCTATAGTTTTGAGGGTATAGATCCTTTACATCTTTGGTTAGGTTTATTCCTAGGTATCTTATGCTTTTGGGTGCAATTGTAAATGGGATTGACTCCTTAATTTCTCTTTCTTCAGTCTCATTGTTAGTGTATAGAAATGCCATTGATTTCTGGGCATTGATTTTGTATCCTGCCACACTACCGAATTGCTGTATGAGTTCTAGCAATCTTGGGGTGGAGACTTTTGGGTTTTCTATGTAGAGTATCATGTCATCGGCGAAGAGAGAGAGTTTGACTTCTTCTTTGCCAATTTGAATGCCTTTAATGTCTTTTTGTTGCCTGATTGCTGAGGCTAGGACTTCCAGTACTATGTTGAACAGCAGTGGTGAGAGTGGACATCCCTGTCTTGTTCCTGATCTTAGGGGAAAGGCTCCCAGTGCTTCCCCATTGAGAATGATATTTGCTGTGGGCTTTTCATAGATGGCTTTTAAGATGTCGAGAAATGTTCCCTCTATCCCTACACTCTGAAGAGTTTTGATCAGGAATGGATGCTCTATTTTGTCAAATGCTTTCTCTGCATCCAATGAGAGGATCATATGGTTCTTGGTTTTTCTCTTGCTGATATGATGAATCACATTGATTGTTTTACGGGTGTTGAACCAGCCTTGTGTCCCAGGGATAAATCTTACTTGGTCATGGTGAATAATTTTCTTAATGTACTATTGGATCCTATTGGCCAGTATCTTGTTGAGAATTTTTCCATCCATGTTCATCAGGGATATTGGTCTGTAATTCTCCTTTTTGGTGGGGTCTTTGTCTGGTTTTGGAATTAAGGTGATGCTGGCCTCATAGAACGAATTTGGAAGTACTCCATCTCTTTCTATCTTTCCAAACAGCTTTAGGAGAATAAGTATGGTTTCTTCTTTAAACGTTTGATAAAATTCCCCTGGGAAGCCATCTGGCCCTGGACTCTTGTGTCTTGGGAGGTTTTTGATGACAGCTTCAATTTCCTCCCTGGTTATTGGCCTGTTAAGGTTTTCTATTTCTTCCTGTTCCAGTTTTGGTAGTTTGTGGCTTTCCAGGAATGCGTCCATTTCTCCTAGATTGCCTAATTTATTGGCGTATAACTGTTCATAATATGTTTTTAAAATCGTTTGTATTTCCTTGGTGTTGGTAGTGATCTCTCCTTTCTCATTCATGATTTTATTAATTTGAGTCTTCTCTCTCTTCTTTTTAATAAGGCTGGCTAATGGTTTATCTATCTTATTAATTCTTTCAAAGAACCAACTCCTGGTTCTGTTGATCTGTTCCACAGTTCTTCTGGTCTCGATTTCGTTGAGTTCTGCTCGAATCTTTATTAACTCCCTTCTTCTCTTGGGTGTAGGATCTATTTGCTGTTTTTTCTCTAGCTCCTTTATGTGCAAGGTTAGCTTTTGTATTTGAGTTCTTTCCAGTTTTTGAATGGATGCTTGTATTGCGATGTATTTCCCCCTTAGGACTGCTTTTGCTGCATCCCAAAGATTTTGGATGGTTGTATCTTCATTTTCATTAGTTTCCATGAATCTTTTTAATTCTTCCTTAATTTCCTGGTTGACCCTTTCATCTTTTAGCAGGATGGTCCTTAACCTCCACGTGTTTGAGGTCCTTCCAAACTTCTTGTTGTGATTTAGTTCTAATTTCAAAGCATTATGGTCTGAGAATATGCAGGGGACGATCCCAATCTTTTGGTATCGGTTCAGACCCGATTTGTGACCCAATATGTGGTCTATTCTGGAGAAAGTTCCATGTGCACTTGAGAAGAATGTGTATTCAGTTGAGTTTGGATGTAAAGTTCTATAGATATCTGTGAAATCCATCTGGTCCAGTGTATCATTTAAAGCTCTCGTTTCTTTGGAGATGTTGTGCTAGAAGACCTATCGAGTATAGAAAGAGCTAGATTGAAGTCACCAAGTATAAGTGTATTATTATCTAAGTATTTCTTCACTTTGGTTAATAATTGATTTATATATTTGGCAGCTCCCACATTCGGGGCATATATATTGAGGATTGTTAAGTCCTCTTGTTGAATAGATCCTTTAAGTATGATATAGTGTCCCTCTTCATCTCTCACTACAGTCTTTGGGGTAAATTTTAGTTTATCTGATATAAGGATGGCTACCCCTGCTTTCTTTTGAGGACCATTCGAATGGTAAATGGTTCTCCAACCTTTTATTTTCAGGCTGTAGGTGTCCTTCTGTCTAAAATGAGTCTCTTGTAGACAGCAAATAGATGGGTCCTGCTTTTTTATCCAGTCTGAAACCCTGCGCCTTTTGATGGGGTCATTAAGCCCGTTCACATTCAGAGTTACTATTGAGAGATATGACTTTAGTGTCCTCATGATAACCATTCAGTCCTTGTTTTTGTGGACTGTTCCACT
The DNA here is from genome assembly GCF_011100685.1 of Canis lupus familiaris. Lineage (NCBI taxonomy): Eukaryota > Metazoa > Chordata > Mammalia > Carnivora > Canidae > Canis > Canis lupus. The sequence goes on along the minus strand of NW_023331228.1, from coordinate 16,104 downwards.
GAACTTCTTCTTAAAGGGGAATTTTAAGAGTCCCCCTTAAAATTTCTTGCAGAGCTGGTTTGGAGGTCACATATTCTTTTAGTTGCTGCCTGTCTTGGAAGCTCTTTATCTCTCCTTCCATTTTGAATGAGAGCCTTGCTGGATAAAGTATTCTTGGTTGCATGTTCTTCTCATTGAGGACCCTGAATATATCCTGCCAGCCCTTTCTGGCCTGCCAGGTCTCTGTGGAGAGGTCTGCTGTTACCCTAATACTCCTCCCCATAACAGTCAGGGATTTCTTGTCTCTTGCTGCTTTAAGGATCTTCTCTTTATCTTTGGAATTTGCAAGCTTCACTATTAAATGTCGAGGTGTTGAACGGTTTTTATTGATTTTAGGGGGGATCTCTCTATTTCCTGGATCTGAATGCCTGTTTCCCTTCCCAGATTAGGAAAGTTTTCAGCTAGAATTTGTTCAAATACATATTCTGGCCCTCTGTCCCTTTCGGCGCCCTCGGGAACACCAATTAAACGTAGGTTTTTCTTCCTCAGGCTGTTGTTTATTTCCCTTATTCTATCTTCATGGTCTTTTAATTGTTTGTCTCTTTTTTCCTCAGTTTCCCTCTTTGCTATCAACTTGTCTTCTATGTCACTCACTCGTTCTTCCACCTCGTTAACCCTCGTCGTTAGGACTTCTAGTTTGGATTGCATCTCATTCAATTGATTTTTAATTTCTGCCTGATTAGCTCTAAATTCTGCAGTCATGAAGTCTCTTGAGTCCTTTATGCTTTTTTCTAGAGCCACCAGTAGGTGTATAATAGTGCTTCTGAATTGGCTTTCTGACATTGAATTGTAATCCAGATTTTGTAACTCTGTGGGAGAGAGGACTGTTTCTGATTCTTTCTTTTGAGGTGAGGTTTTCCTTCTAGTCATTTTGCTCAGTGCAGAGTGGCCAAAAGCAAGTTGTACTGGGAAAAGGAGAAAAAGAGAGGAGAGAAAGAAGGAAAGAAAAGAGAAAGAGAAAAAAAAGGGAGAAAAAAAAAGAAAAAAAAAGAAGAAAAAGAGAAAGAAAAAGAAAGAAAGGAGAAAAAAGGGGGGTGGGGGAAGGAAACAAATCAAAAAGCAAAAAAAAAAAAAAAAAGAAAAAAGAACCACGGGGCAGTATCTTCTGATTCTGTGTACTTTAAGTCCCTTGACTTCCCCTGGAACTGGTCCGTCTAGCTGGTCTTCTGGGGGAGGGGCCTGCTGTGCTGATTTTCAGGTGTTAGCAGTTGGGGGAGCTGCTCTGCCCCTGCCTGGTGCAGGGCTCAGTGGGGGTTGTTTACCCCGTGAGGCCCCAGGAGCAACAGCCCCAGTGGCGGGGCCAGCTCTGGAAACCTGGATTCAGCCCCCGCAGGAACTCCGGAGCTCTCCGTCTGCAGGGCCTGGAGGCTCCGGGGCGGGGCCGCTGATCTGCTCAGCTGGGGCAGGAGCGTCCTCGCTGTCCTGGGCCCTCCCGGCCTCTGCCTGTCCCGGGGCAGGCCGCATCCTGGGCTGTGTCCCGGCGCCCTGTGCTCGGGGGCCTGCGCTGGTGGATTCGTGCTCCCGCCCCACAGCCCCCTCCGCGGAGCTGCCGCCCGAGCTCCTCCGAGCTGCTCCTGGAACCGCGCAGCCCCCTCTGCACCAAGCCTCTTCCTCTGCCCGAGCCCCTCCGAGCTGCTCCCGGGGCCGTGCAGCCCCCTCCGCAGAGCCGCCCCCGAGCCCCCCGAGCTGCTCCGGGTCCCCCGTGCGCGCTGCAGCCCTTAGGGAGCTCGGCGCACTCTCCCGGGGCGCAGGTGTCTGTTAGTGTCCCTGGGATCCCGAGGGCATCCCCGCCCTTCTGGGTCCTGCCTCACCTCCCTGGGAGCCCCTTTCCGCCCGGGAAGGTCGGTGCAGCTCCTGCTCCTCCGGGACGGGGCTCTCCTGTCCTGGGGACACTCGCCCCGGCCTCAGCCCGGCTTTCGCGGGGCCCCTCCCCCTTGGAGGCCTTTTGTTTCTTTATTTCTTTTTTCCCCGTCTTCCTACCTTGATAGAAGCGCGAACTCTTCTCACTGTAGCATTCCAGGTGTTCTCTCTTTAAATCTCAGGCCGAATTCGTAGATTTTCAGGATGATTTGAAGGTTATCTAGGTAATTTGGTGGGGACAGGTGATTTGGGGACCCTACTCTTCCACCGTCTTGCCCCTCCCCTAACAGAGTAGAATATTAGTTCCATTGAGCTAGACTGGAAAAACAGAGAGAGTCTGGTAAAAGGGTACAAGCTAGATGTTATAAGTATAATATAAACTAGATCTAAGGATCTAATGTCTAACATGGTGACTATAGTTAATAATACTATAAGGTATAACTAGAATTTGCTAAGAGAGTAGAACTTAAGTGTTCTCATAAAAAAAATAAAAGATGAACATGTGAGGTAATGGAAGTGTTAATTAACTCAGTGGCAGAAATCAGTTCACATTGCATGTGTACATCAAATCATCCCACTATACACTTTGAATATGAGGATTTCTTTCTCAGTTATATCTCAGTAAAGCTAGTAGAATAGAAAAGTACTAGTGAAAGAGGTAGAAGAGAAGAGGTAAAAAATAAAGGTCATATTCTTGTTTATGTGGTATACTATTTAAAGATGTCATTATCATTGTTGAGACAATCAATAAAAGCGTAAGTATATTATGTGAGGTGACAAAGGTCATCTCAAAGATACAAAAGTAGTGGGCAGCTCCGGTGGCTTAGCAGTTTAGCGCCACCTTCAGCCCAGGGCGTGATCCTGGAGACCCAGGATCAAGTCCCTGCATGGAGCCTGCTTCTCTATGCCTGCATCTCTGCCCTTCTCTGTCTCTCTCTCTCTCTCTCTCTCTCTCTAAAAAAGAAATAGAAGAGAGAGCCTGAAAGTATAGGAAAGGCAAGAGAACATATTTCCATCTTTGGAGAGCCCAAAGATAATTTTTGCAGGTGGAAAGGAGATGCCAGGCTCAGTTTACTTTTTAAAATCTTTGTCTTGTTAGTGTAGAGAAATGCCACTGATTTCTGGGCATTGATTTTGTATCCTGCCACACTACTGAATTGCTGTATGAGTTCTAGCAATCTTGGGGTGGAGGCTTTTGGGTTTTCTATGTAGAGTATCATGTCATCGGCGAAGAGGGAGAGTTTGACTTCTTCTTTGCCAATTTGAATGCCTTTAATGTCGTTTTATTGTCTGATGGCTGAGGCTAGGACTTCCAGTACTATGTTGAATAACAGTGGTGAGAGTGGACATCCCTGTCTTGTTCCTGATCTTAGGGGAAAGGCTCCCAGTGCTTCCCATTGAGAATGATATTTGCTGTGGGCTTTTCATAGATGGTTTTTAAGATGTTGAGGAATGTTCCCTCTATCCCTACACTCTGAAGAGTTTTGATCAGGAATGGATGCTGTATTTTGTCAAATGCTTTCTCTGCATCTTTGAGAGGATCATAGGGTTCTTGTTTTTTCTCTTGTTGATGTGATCTATCATGGTGATTGTTTTGTGAGTGTTGAACCAACCTTGCATCCCGGGGATAAATCCCACTTAGTCATAGTGAATAATGTTCTTAATGTACTGTTGGATCCTATTGGCTAATATCTTGTTGAGAATTTTTGTATCTGTTTTCATCAGGGATATTGGTCTATAATTCTCCTTTTTGGTGGGGTCTTTGTCTGGTTTTGGAATTAAGGTGATGCTGGCCTCATAAAACGAATTTGGAAGTATTCCGGCCCTTTCTATCCTTCAGAGCAGCTTTAGTAGAATAGGTATTATTCCTGCTTTAAACATTTGATAGAATTCCCTTGGGAAGCCATTTGGCCCTGGACTTTTGTGTCTTGGGAAGTTTGATGACTGCTTCAATTTCCTCCCTGGTTATCGGCCTGTTCAGGTTTTCTATTTCTTCTTGTTCCAATTTTGGTAATTTGTGGTTTTCCAGAAATGCATCCATTTCTTCTAGAGTGCCTAATTTATTGGTGTATAGCTGCTCATAATATGTTTTTAAAATCATTTGCGTTCCTTGGTATTGGTTGTGATCTCTCCTGTTTCATTCATGATTTTATTAATTAGAGTCTTTCCTCTTTTCTTTTTAATAAGGCTGGCTAATGGTTTATTATCTTATTAATTCTTTCAAAGAACCAATTCCTAGTTTTGTTGATCTGCTCCACAGTTCTTTTGGTCTCTATTTCATTGAGTTCTGCTCGAATCTTTATTAACTCTTTTCTTCTGCTGGGTGTAGGGTTTATTTTCTATTCTTTCTCCAGTTCCTTTAGGTGCAAGTTTAGCTTTTGTACTTGAGTTTTTTTCCAGTTTTTTGAGGGATGCTTGTATTGTGATGTATTTCCCTCTTAGTACTGCTTTTGCTGTATCCCAAATATTTTGAACAGTAGTATCTTCATTTTCAATTAGTTTCCATGAATCTTTTTAATTATTCTCTAATTTCATGGTTGACACATTCATCTTTTAGCAGGATGGTCTTTAGCCTCCACATATTTGAATTTCTTTCAAATTTCTTCTTGTGATTGAGTTCTAGTTTCAAAGCATTGTGGTTGAAAAATATGCAGGGGACAATCCCAATCTTTTGGTATAAAGGTAAATTAAGGAGCCAATCCCATTTACAATTGCACCCAAAAGCATAAGATACCTAGAAATAAGCCTAACCACAGAGGTAAAGGATCTATACCCTAAAAACTACAGAACACTTCTGAAAGAAATTGAGGAAGACACAAAGAGATGGAAAAATATTCCATGCTCATGGATTGGAAGAATTAATATTGTGAAAATGTCTATGCTACCCAGGGCAATTTACACATTTAATGCAATCCCTATCAAAATACCATGGACTTTCTTCAGCAAGTTGGAACAAATCATCTTAAGATTTATGTAGAATCAGAAAAGACCCCAAATAGCCAGGGGAATATTGAAAAAGAAAACCAGAGCCAGGGGCATCACAATGCCAGATATCAAGTTGTACTACAAAGCTGTGATCATCAAGACAGTGTGATACTGGCCTAAAAACAGACACATAGATCAATGGAACAGAATAGAGAACCCAGAAATTGGCCCTCAACCTTATGGTCAACTAATATTCGACAAAGCAGGAAAGACTATCCACTGGGAAAAGAACAGTCTCTTCAATAAATGGTGCTGGGAAAATTGGACATCCACATGCAGAAGAATGAAACTAGACAATTCTCTTACACCAGACACAAAGATAAACTCAAAATGGATGAAAGATCTAAATGTGAGACATGAATCCATCAAAATCCTAGAGGAGAACACGGGCAACACCCTTTTTGAACTTGGCCACAGCAACTTCTTGCAAGATACATCTATGAAGGCAAGGGAAACAAAAGCAAAAATTAATTATTGGGGCTTCATCAAGATAAAAAGCTTCTTCACAGCAAAAGAAACAGTCAACAAAACTAAAAGAAAGGGAGAAGATATTTGCAAATGACATATCAGATAAAGAGGGTAGTATCCAAGATCTATAAAGAACTTATTAAACTCAACAGCAAAGAAACAAACAATCCAATCATGAAATGTGCAAAAGACATGAACAGAAATTTCACAAGAGAAGACAGACTGGCCAACGAGCACATGAGAAAATGCTCTGCATCACTTTCCATCAGGGAAATACAAATCAAAACCACAATGAGAAACCACCTCACAGCAGTGAGAATGGTGAAAATTAACAAGACAGGAAACATCAAATGTTGGAGAAGATGTAAAGAAAGGGGAACCCTCTTACACTGTTGGTGGGAATGAGAACTGGTACAGCCACTCTGGAAAACTGTGTGGAGATTCCTCAAAGATTTAAAAATAGAACTTGCCCTATGACCCAGCAATTGCACTGCTGGGGATTTACCCCAAAGATACAGATGCAGTGAAAAGCCTGGACACCTGCACCCCAGTGTTTATAGCAGCAATGTCCACAATAGCCAAACTGTGGAAGGAGCCTCGGTGCCCATTGAAAGATGAATGGATAAAGAAGATGTGGTCTATGTATACAATGGAATATTACTCAGCTATTAGAAATGACGAATACCCACCATTTGCTTCGACATGGATGGAACTGGAGGGTATTATGCTGAGTGAAGTAAGTCAATCAGAGAAGGACAATCATTATATGGTTTCGCTCATACTGGGAGATATAAAAAATAGTGAAAGGGATTATAAGGGGAAGGAGGGAAAATGAGTGGGAGAAATCAGAGATGGTGACAAAACATGTGAGACTCCTAACTCTGGGAAATGAACAAGGGGTAGTGGAAGAGTAAGTGGGCAGGAGGATGGGGTGACTGGGTGATGGCCACTGAGGTGGGCACTTGATGGGAATAAAACTGGGTGTTATACTATATGTTGCAAATCGAACTCCAATAAAAAATATATATAAAATAAAATAAAATCTTTGTCTTTTAGTGATTCAATTATACACACTAGATACTTACAAGTTCTGTTAAAATGGGTGCTAAGTAAAAATGTATATAATGCTTAATTTTAGAAATATTTTCTCTTGTAGGTGAGGCTGGTAAAGATGGAAGTGTGCCCATACACATGCTGTTGGCTGAAAGAGCCAAGGCTCCCAGTGTATGACAGAGGAAGGAAACTGAATACAAGGAAGCCTGTCGGCCCTGCTGGCTGCTCACTGCCACCTCCAGGGTGTGTGATGGTGTTAACACAAAATGGGAAGGATAGACTAACTGGCATCATAAAGAGCAGACTCCCTGCTGAGCAAGGAGCCAGACTTGGGATTGAATCCCAAGGCCCAGCAATCCTGACCTGAGCCAAAGGTGGATGCTTAACTGACTGAGCCATCCAGGTGCCCTGTATTTATATTTTTCTTAATGAATAGTGATGTAATAAGATCTTCTTTCTCAGAATAGGAATAGGTAAGAATCAAATTCTGTGCCTTCTTGACATCTATTAAAGGTAATTGGAGTGCCTGCGTTCTTAGTAAACCAATCATCAAGGCTTCCTTTTTGTTGTTGTTGTCTTAATGTATCTGCAAAAGATGCAAGATTTACGTAGTTGCTAATCAATTCTTCTGTTCTCTGAACTACTGTCACTGAGTGATATTGGTCAATAGTCCCTTTTCTTCGAAGTTCTTTTGGTTAATGAAACATCATTGTATCAAAGTCTAACTGAGGCTTATAAGGAATATTATCAACTATGGGTAAAGAAAGTCCTAAGCTAAAGATTTGTTTAGAGTAAAAGGTGTTGCCACATATGTATCTGCATTGACCCATAATTCATTGGGCCTATTTTTAATCTAGTGCAAAAACAGTGATTCACATAGTCACTATCTAACTTGTAAATTTCCAGATGAGAGGAAGGAAGTGACAAATTCAGTTTAATTTTATTTTCCTACCATATTCCCTCTTGAGGAAGAAGTTCTATTTAGAAGAAATCATCTCCAGATAAAGTTAACCAAAACCTTAGAGATGAAAAACAAAGCATTCCATGTTTGTCATGATTCTGTTTGAATTCTTTTGAAAAATTGATTGCTTTGACTAATTGTTTGTGTTTATTTAAGTATTACTAAAAGCAACTTAAGCTTATAGTTGAATTTATATGTCAGTGTTAAGTTTTATGGTAATTGTAGAAAAATGTGAAAAAAACTATGTTCAAGGATATTCATTACAGCATTGTTTATAATAACTAACGAGTAGAACCATCCTCAACTTTCATCAACAAGTGACTGATTATATTTTAAATGTATTTATATAACAGAATGCCATATAGTTGTAAAGAGGGCTGTGGGTGGACCAATATTTATTGACAAGATAGCTGGATATATTGTTGATTAGATATGTCTGGATATGTCACACACATAAAATAAAGAGCGTGATGCAAAAGAATTGAACATATATGTGGATGTGGATTTTTGTAACGAAGATTTGGCCTGGTAGTACAAAATGGAGACACATCAGTGGATTAAGGAGGGAGGAGAAACATTCCATTCCAAAATGCTCCAAAACAATTCCTATCTCCTGGGGCTACAGTACTCTGGGCTTTAAAGCAGTGAGGCTTGTTTCAATTCATTTTGTTTCCTTAGCTCTGGAATTGAGGATTGTGAGTGGTCTCCTTTTGAGATGTGTCACACGGCAGCACATGTTTGGTTTTTCCCTTTATCAGTTCAGGAATAAAAATGGTAAATCTGTCTTTATAAAAAATATTCTCTCAACAAATATAAAAGTTTTCCATTCACTGAAGTCTTTATCTTCACCAACCCAACCTTCTTTGCTAACTCAAAGTGAGTGATTCTAATTAAGGAAGTTACTTTCAAATTTTAAGCATCTTCATATGTACCTGTTGGAGATCATTCTCCACAGAACTCTTCTGAGTTTCTGTATGTCTTGCAAGAAGAGATACTGACTGTATTTGTTGCAGACTCTTTAAAATTTTATAGCAAACAGCCTTAGGATATGGAGAGCATGCCTCCCTCCAGGCAAAGGACAGGTTTGTTTACCATCCACTATAAGAAAGATATTGTTGCCCTCCAGGGCAAAGTACAAATAGGCCTACTGCCCATTATAAAAGATTTTCCCATGATGTACCCCACTACATGTGCAGGATGAAGACGTGAAGCCCTTTTCATAGCAGAGGAACTAATGAAAATGCTGATATTTTGTCTATGCTATTACAGTGAGTAATTTTTTGTCTCTCATGAACAGGTCTCATGCCATCTGACAGCATACATGAAACTAGAAAGAAGGCTAACCTCTTAGCTGGAAAGTAGGGTAAAATTTCAGACCCTTCACAATAATTGACTGGACCCTGTCATGACTCAAAGTTATCGAAGTTACCAGTGTCTCCATTAGGACATTTAATCACATATTTTGAAGTAAGATTTATTTAATGTCAAACATTAACCTTGGATGTATTGATTTCTAACATGTCTTCTTAAAGTAAGTAATTTTGATGGACTTGATCACAAACTGGCTGAAGGTACTGATCATAGTATCAACTAACCTTAAAAATGCATTAAGAAATAATTGCCCTTTAAGAGTTATTTCAATTATAATGACTGATAATATACCAGAACGGTTTTCTGACAAATCAATAAAAACAGAGACTTTGTATTGATCAATTTACTAGAGGTTTATATTGCCAGTGAATTCAAAGCAATTTAAATAGAAAGAAAAGAGAACTGAGTCAATATCAGTGGTCAAATTAGATTGCATTCTGTAAGCAATGAACTGTCTTTGGTTTGCTTTCAGGTAAATAATCAATTGTTGGAAACAGTATTCCTCAAGGAACATCTCAGGCATGAACGGGCTTTTGGTTGATAATCTCATTTTCTTCCATATGAACTTTTATACAACTTTGCAAAATCATTTTCTCTATAATTCCATATAATCCATATTAAGTGCTTCAATGATCCAGTCGCTTATGTTTGTAACTACTGCCAGGCTTGTGCAGAGATTTGACACGCCTCCATTCAAGTGCTCTACATCACAGATTTAACACAGAAGGAAGCTGCTGTAATCACAGTACAGAGTAATCAGGTCTGGAGGGTCAGGAGGTGGAGGCAGGGACATCTGAGAAGACTTTCTGGAAGAGGTAAGACTTGACCTAGACAGGAGTCTATATAAGACTTCAATAAATGAGAAGTGGATGAAAGCCTGTCAAAACAGAGTGAGAAAAAAAAAAAAAAAAAAAAAAAACCAGAGTGAGATCACAAATCTGTGGAGGTTGGAACAACCAAGGGTTGTCAAGGACCCAATGAGGAGCACATGATAGCTGGGGTGTGCCAGGCTTAGTGGTACATCCAGCTTGAAAGATGATTAGTCAAGTTCAGTCCAGAAATGAGTCATTGGGGGAGTGTTTTCATTGAGAACATATTTGAAGTTAAGGAGTGGAGGAAATCACCAATGGAGAGTGTGTAGTGTATTCAATGAGCTCATATCTTAACTCTGAAGAGGGCTGCCAAAGGAAGAACCCACTTAGGAGACCTGAAGACCCAACTGCACAAGCAGGTACTTATTTGTGTACACACAGTAATCGTGGGCATGCCGGAGTGGGATTCAGCCTGTCTTGAAAACCCTGGGTGACCTTAACCAAAACATTTACTCAGCCTCAGTTTTTCTCTCCTGTCCACTGAGGAATGAATCTCTGGGACCCACCAAACTTCCTGCCATCTCTGAATCCCTGATTTTATTTCCCATTAATGGTGAGTAGAGAATCAGGCAAGATCACTGACCTGGCCATCTACTGAGGAATTGCTTGGGTGAAGACAGTAGGCATTGCAAACCCCTGTGGCCTCATGCACATCTTTCTGTCTCTGTGTTTATTCCAATGATGTTAAGTTGATAGAGAGGCACAGTCTTAGATGGATCCTGAAATTAAGTGTTAGTGCTGTTAAAAAAACAGTAGCCACTCTGACACAGGAGAAATATCAAGGCACAATCTACAGTCATAGCCTTTGTATTTTAGGAGCTGTTTGAAGCTCATTTGCATTGTTCTGTGTCAGATCCTCTCCTAGAATGCATATTAAAAGCTACAGTAGTGTTGGTACCAATGACATTCCCATTAATTAATAAAGTCAACAGGAGAAATGACAGTTGGATACATGTAACATGGTATGAGAAATCCAATTTGCATCCTCAAATCTGTTAATTCATGTGTTCCAGAGTTAAGATAATAATAGGCTGGAGAATTTCAAGTTTGCTTTGATAGATGAAACGTTTGCTGGAATGGTTTTAAAAAAATTCAGAGTCTGTGTCTGTGTGCCAGGCAGGATCTCTCACATTATAAAAACAAAGTTTTTGCCAAACTGTCTTATTCCTGGAAGTAAAGCAAACTAAAAATCTAACAATGACAAAATCTTAATTAAGGAGGAAGTATAGCACAGTTCAGGCCGTTTTTCCAAGATGATCTAATATTTTATCTAAATAATTTTTTTTTTAAGAACCCACTCTTTTGGTTTAAGGCCTGGGTTTATATATTTATTGATAGTCTGTTATTTGGGATATTTTATATCTTTAAAAAATATTATAGCCGATTAGAAGGATTTTTCCCTTAAGCCAATTACTTTTGGGGAGGAAACACATGCAAAGAGGGCTGGCTATGAACCAGGCACTATGGTAGATGCTTCGTGAAGTTTAGCTGAGCAGCCCTGTGAAGAAGGCATGAGAAAATTTAGGATCAAAATTGTAAGTATATCGCTAAGTTGCTTAGCAGTAAAATTTGAGTATCCTGCTCTTTGACATAAAGGAAATCATTCTTTTATACGGGATAACATCTGAACACAACATTAGCTTCAAGTGACTTCTCCCTTTCTGATGGCATGTTAGAAAGAAGACCTTCCTCTTTGTGGCCCTCAGAAAGATGAGAGTAGATGGAACACGGGACAGGGGGAATAAGGGACCTGGCTCCCTTCCATCTCTGTCAGATCAGCTCCCCAACCTAAGTGAACATCTGCATACTCCTCCCCAGTGAGAGACCACAGTCCTCCAACTAACTGACTGCCTTCTATGATTCTCATTTTATTCATTTGTGTCTAAATTTCTTTGGCAATTTCAAATACTAACACCTTTTTTTTTTCCCCCAATGATAATCATTGTTAGAAAACAGGAGATTTTCTTTTTATTTTCTTTCTTTCCTTTGTTGTTGTTGTTGTTGTTGTTGTTGTTAATTAAGGAGTTTTAAGTTTGAACTAGTGGGCTGGATGCATATAGGTAATAAGTTCAGGATTCTCATTCGGTTTTAAGTTATCAACTTGATACTTCAAAGTTGTTGGATTTTACAACTTCAGGTCTGATATTTTATATATATATATATATTATATATATATATTTATATATATATGTCAAACACAGCTTCCTCAGTATTTTCCCTGCTGGTTACTGGCTTCTGTGACCTAAGTATGCATCTCATTACTTGTATGGGCAAGGCTCCACTACTTTTTTTTTTTTTTTTAATCCATAACAACTACTGAATTTGCATGCATTCACATTTCTTGGATGCCACAGCGGAGTTTCTTTCCAATTTCTGTGAAGATTAGTGAAATAAGAATTGCAAATGTGTGAAGTCCTACCAGTTTTAAATTAGTTATAATGAAGTCGGCCTTCTCCAGGGTAAAATTATGAGATTTTGGTAGCCAATCTTACAGTTTTTCAAAGGCAATCCCAGATGGGATATAATTAGCTGAAGGCAGGAATATTATTTTTCTATATTAATCAAAGTAAGACCACTACTGATGGTCCAAATAGTTTCATAATTAGAATTTGAAGCAATTGAATTCTGAAAGAATAGCTGTGTAATGAGACAGAGCTGGGCCACCGGAGATGGGCCTCTTACTGAGATGCCACAATAGTCATTCCAGTGGGGGGGCGGGGGAGAGGGAATGATGTATCTTAGATGATGTATCATGTCAAGGAGTTCTGTATACCTGCTTACAGATTTATGCTACCATCACCCAGTATCTCTGAGAAATCTGCCTTCCAATTCTTGCAGAAGCTGCTAATCTATTCATGCATTCTGTTTTCTCATAAATCCCTGTCTATTCCCTGTGTTTCCAGTAACCGACTTCCTTTTCGATCTCACTTTTGCTTGAATTCATACTAACCTCCCAGTTGTCTGAAATGGAAACTCCAGACTACAGAACACACAATTATGTTCGCTGACTGTGTAGTGCTCTTTATTGGTTTGGCCCTGTCCCCACTCTGGTCCAGGTTCTCACCAGACTGAGGAGTCAGAGGATGTGTTCAATGCTCTTTCTTCAATGATGCCCTCTGCCACCAAGTAAGATCCTTGGTTCATACAACATCATATAGTCAGTTACCACACTCTTAAAACAACTTTTGTGCTTGGAGAATGTACTACTCATGATTTTTGGTGACAAGTGTGTACTACTGTCAATTACTCATGTAATTAAAAAACCCAAAACAGCAGCAACAACTTTATGCAAGCTATAGATGAGATCATTTAGCATACCAGGCATTTTCATTGCTTTTTGATTTGCACTAATTCACATGAGTGTGTCAGCCAGCTATCACTTTAGCCATTTCAATCTGAGAAGTGCTTTGTTTAGCATTGCTTGACTTCTAGAGAAAAATAAGTCTTATTTCTAAATTTGTAAAGATTCCATCATTCAGTGACTTTAATTTGGGCAGAGTTTAGATGAACTTTTATCACTTAAAGCCTGCATTTACATCACTGTAATCCTAATCACTGATGGAACTGATAGCTCCTGGTGAGATCCAACCATCCTAAAGACAGATTCATGATCACAAAGCCTTTGCGGGGGATCCCTGGATGGTGCAGCGGTTTGGCGCCTGCCTTTGGCCCAGGGCGCGATCCTGGAGACCCGGGATCGAATCCCACGTCGGGCTCCTGGTGCATGGAGCCTGCTTCTCCCTCTGCCTCTGTCTCTGCCTCTCTCTCTCTCTCTCTCTCTGTGACTATCATAAATAAATAAAAATTAAAAAAAAAAAAAAAAAAACAAACAAAGCCTTTGCCGACTCCAGGCCATCCCCATCCCCTTGCAGGATGTTTTTAAAGTAGATGCAGATCCACAAGACTGGATTTCACAGACTCTGTGAAATCTGGTATCTGGAATGCACTTATTTTCCAAGTGGTTGTAAGAAAATCAAAATGGCTTTGAGGAACTACCTTAATTAAACAAAACAGTTCAGGGAAGGGGGTCAGGAAAGAGGTTTCCGGCAAATGGGGAGGAAGTGTGGAGGTGAGTGGCATCGTTTCCCACAGGATAGAAGGTTTGGTCTGGAGGGAGATTGGCATGGGTATAACTGGAGATGGGCAAAATGGTCAGGAAGGCAGCCCTAGAAACAACTCAACAAACAAACGTGTCAATAGATTATATACTGCAATCATAGTATTTTGATAAATATTTATGAGTGGAGAAACCATAGAGATTTTGAGGTAATGAAGATTTCAAAAAATGAACAGGGGAGAGTGCTTTATTTCAGATACTTACACGCGGGAGAACTGCATGAATTATAAGGTGTGTAGGAGGCTCCTAGGCATATGTATTGCTAAGGCAAATACTTCATCTCGAGATATCTATTTAAACTCATTAAAAAAGGAATCAGCAATATTGTCAGAGCACATATAAATAAGGCTCGTAATGAGTGAGGCTGGATGGAATCCTTCCTTGTTGAGAGTGGGAGGTACTCAGAGTTGTGAGCAGTGAATCAGCATCACAGAACCCAGTATTTGCTCGTCCTCAGAGTATCAGGAAGTCTGCAAGGCATAAGGGATGTTCTACTGCGAGAGCACCCAACAGTAAAGGGGAAGGCTCTAGGGGGTAAGGCCTCTCTCTCTGTTCTCTGGGGTAGTCGCTCAGCCCAGCAGGACTTGGGGCCCGAGCTTTGGCCTGGCTCCATTCATAATGTAAACTCTTTTGGGATCTGTAGGTACGGCACAGGATAGCCAAGTGATCTCATGTTCTAGTGTGAAAGATTGGGTGTTGTAAGTAGATCAAAGTCAAGAGGTTTCTGCCCCGTGTCTGTGACTTGGATAGTAAATGGTTTTTATAAGAGATGCATTGAAAAAAAATAAAAAAATAAAAAAAATAAAGAGATGCATTGATTAGGAAGCTGTCTTCTTGCCTCTGAGCAATTGCCAGCTTCTAGGAGGCAGTGCTTCCTTGCTGATGGGGGGTATGTGGGGTAGCACCCACTTTAGCAGATTAGCCTGCCGCCAAAATGTTTGGGCCAGCCCCACTGTGAAGAGCACTTCTGAGGTTATTACACTTGTTGAATATTTCTCTGGGTAACTTGCATGGGGGATTGCAAGCACAAAACATGAATATACTTCCCAAAAGATATCTTGTGGAAATAGTAAGTTATTCCTAAAATAAAAAGTTTATGAATTAAATAAATTTGGGAAGCAGGGCATATTAACATCCCTTCTTTGCCACTCATTGAACTTTCACATTGAACATAATTGTATTCAAAGCTCAGAAAGGGGTGTAGCAAAGAAGCTGGCTTAACCAGGAATTCCTTGTCTATTTTTATCAGAGAAACATTTCTAACAGCATCTGCAATTGATTCCTCTCAGCTTATCTGTTGAGCCTACTTCTCTCAGTATCACCACCCACTTCACAGAAACATGCCCTTAAGCCCAAGAATGGGCTTCCAACAGCCATGTTTATACAGTGGAGCTAAGGAATTTGTTGACACTGGCAGGATGGACAAGGAGGTAATGCTTAAATTCAGAAGTAGGTGTTTAAAGCCCACACCCACAAGCTGCTTCTCCAACCTCTGTTCCTCATGCCTTTCCAGCATCCCCTACTGATCAGCTAGTTAGGGAGAAAGAAAACCAAGATTAACTTCTTAATAGCCATTTGCCAACTATGGAAAGACAAGCTATGACCGCTCTTTGTTCTCAGACTTACTCTGCCAGGACCTCTCTGCCCACAGGATGAAACTGAACATCTAAGGAAGTCTTTGGGCTCTCCCAGACCCTATGTTCTTAGGTTTCCCTGTTATCTCCTGCCTCCAGGTGCTGCTGCTGTATAGCAATAATGTGAGCATGCGCTTTCCCAAAGTGCAGAGCCTCCTCTCTATTTTCCTCCCCTTCCAAAGAGGTTCTTACAATGCCTCTCAGTAGTCAAGGAGCTGTTGACAAAGACTGCAGGCTTAGCTGCCATTGCAGAAATGACCCAAACTCAGCAGCCTCAAAGGATACTCCTAATAAGATATTAAAGAAACTCCAGAGCTGGGGGTTGTCAAGTTTTTATGAGATGTCTAGGGAAAGGAGAAAGCTGGCCCACAGACAGAGGAGGGAAAGAATGTGTTCAAGGAACAAAGGGAGAGGGATCCCTGGGTGGCGCAGCGGTTTGGCGCCTGCCTTTGGCCCAGGGCGCGATCCTGGAGACCCGGGATCGAATCCCATGTCGGGCTCCTGATGCATGGAGCCTGCTTCTCCCTCTGCCTGTGTCTCTGCCTCTCTCTCTCTCTGTGACTATCATAAGTAAATAATAAAAAAATTAAAAAAAAAAAAAAAAAAAAAAGGAACAAAGGGAGGATCCCAGACCCTGGTTCCAGACTCTTCCTGAAATCAGTTTCAGATGCATGGGCTCCTGGAAGCCCCAGTATCTTTTTGTGAGTCCACACAAATTCAAGCTGGTTTTGTTTTTGGGCAATG